>NW_009929279.1:10694-38387 GCF_000696875.1 Nestor notabilis
TCTGAATTATCAGGTCAGGGTACCCCTTCCTTCTCCCTCTTAGGATTTTTGAAGCTTTAGTGAAATTAGTCAAATCATCCCTGTTTTGCACAAAGAACAGAGGCTCAAAGAAAAGCAGCAACATATCCATCCTAGCGCCAGAACTGGGAGACATGATCTGAGTCTTGTTCTCACCGATAAGCTACACTGCCTCTCATTCACCTCCTGCTGCTTGATTTATGGCTCTAACTCCATTTCTTCTCTTTGTTCCAGCCAGCATTTAGCCTGCTTACATACCTCCTGCCTTAAAGCAGACCAGTTGCATTCAAGGAGGTGTCAGCTTCCCAATACGTATAAATCCAAAGCCGTGCCTGGGCTCTGACAGTGACAAAAGGGAAAATCACAGGAAGCAATTTTTTGCTGATCCTAAAGAAGGAACAATTTAATGCACCAGCACAACACCTTGCCACCAACTTCTTCAGGTCCTGACAGGACTCCTGGCACTGAAAAGCAGGATTTTTAACCCTGAAATCCTGGCTGTACTCCCAAAGAAGTAATTGCATTTTGCCTTCTGTTTGGAGATGTCACATCGCAGTGCCAGGCACCCAGCAGGAACTTCTGGACCCACATAGAAACAGCTGCATTGCAGTGAGGGGAAAATGAATTCTGCACAGACTGCTGCTGGCTAATTTCTGCTGTCTGCCTTGGCTCCTCATGCAGAGCTTCCAGGAATGCTGGGAGAGACACTGCCTGTTGTTACCTCTATGTGGTTCAGGAGCAACCTGTAGGGCTAGGAAAATTACTCTGTGCACTGAAGCCTGTGTAACTGCTCCACTAACACGTCAACTACTATTGGAAGTAGTTGAAGCCACTATTCCTTGTGAAAGTGGCTGTGGTTCTCTTAATGACCCAGACTCAGTTTTCTTGCCTTTCGGTGCTATGGTCTGCACTTACATGTCTCCTCCACTGCTGAGACCCTCCAAAACAGAACAACTTCCCGCTATTGGCCTCACTCCTTCAAGGTCATGACCTGCCTGCTGGACAACCCGCATCCCACTGATCCACACAGGCTTCCAGGAGGGAAACAGCTTAATGCCACATTTACAAACCGCCCCATCAAGGAGAAGAGGGAAAAGCGTCATGCCATCTTTGTGTCTCCACTGTTTATTACCTGCAGGGCAGGAGTCAGGCCATTTGCAGGGTGGGCACACAGAGCCCCACAGCTGGGCACAGCAGACCTGCACTGGTGAGACAAACCTGTGGCTGCAGACTCCGGCGGGGGTGCCTGAGGCAGTGAGCCACAAGCAGGATTCCACAGACAGAGCAGCATTAATGGCTATAAAGGCAAAGATGGGGCACAGGGACCAGCTCCTCTGTCTCACCAGGGGGTGCCATTGCCATGGCAAATTTGCTTGCAGTGCAAACTCCTGTCAGGCATCATTAATCTCTTGCAGTCAACAGCTTATGATTTAAACACTCTACCCCTTTCCCCACCTGCTCCTCCAGCTCCATCCTGAATGCTCTGAAGCCTTTATTAGGAGCCAGGCGTGACGGGGAGGGACGAAGTGGTGCATGTAGCAGGAGCATGGGAGAAGCGTGTGATCTGCTGATCACAAAAGGGGTGGGGATGGAAGGAGGGAAGAGGAATGGGATTATTGCAGGGCCCGAGACTTACAGGCAGCTCCTCTGTCTCTGCAGAGCACTAGGGAGCTGCCAGCTCTTAGCCACAACTGGGCCATACTCCTTGCAAGCAAATATTCCTCTTGAAGCATCCCAGCATTCCCTATCCCCACCTCAACATGGCCTTGAACTGTCTGGAACAAAGGACTGGCAGCCCCTTCCCCCAGCTTCCTGCTCCTCCTGCAAGCATTTCCAACACTTTCACTCAGCTTTTTTTCCTCTGGATATCTTTGTCCCCTGAGGTCAGTTTTTGTCTCCCCTGCCACAGCACACCTGGCCTACCCTCCTCCTTTTCCCCCAGGCAGGTCAGACACCAGGAGCCAGGGATGCTCCAGGTCTCGGCTGTCACGTAGCTGTGACAGTGGCTCTGTCAGCAGCTGCTGCAGGCAGCATCATGCTGTAGGACATACAGGACCTCTCTGGCCCCCAGCTCAAAAGGTACATCACACACTGAAGCCTTTTGGGTGGGGGGAATGGCAGCTGTTTTGCAGTGACAGGGCAAGAAATGTTCTCTGGCCACCGTGGCAGGCGCTGCTCTACTTGCCTTGAAATACTTATCCAGGACTTCGCTATAGTTGCTGCCCTTGGAAAACCAGCCATCAGGGATAATCTCAGCTTCCAGCCACTGGATGACACGGCGGCGGAGCTCATCCCTGTCCGACTGGTAGCAGACAACTGTAATGGGAGAAGGTGTAGCAGAAGAAAAAGCAAAGATCAGAGGAGTGAAGCTGGCAAGGAGACCAGACTAGAAAACAAAAGCCAGCCAGCCCTGATGGCAGTCTGCGGGCCCCCTGTCCGCCTGCGAGGTGCGCCACTGCCGGATGAAAGCACAAGTGCCAAGTGCTGAGCGGCAGACAGGCTGTGGGTGACATCATGTGGCAAGGCCAGAAAACAACACTCCTGCCAAGGCTCTTTTGCCTTCCCGACCCTGAAGCTTGCGAAGAACAACCCAGAGCTGACCCATCTTGGTGTGGAGTCCCCAGGCTTCCCGACGCTGTGCAGAACAGGCATTCAGCCGTCAACCCTCAAACTCCAAACCCTCTGTCCTCTGCAACGGCAAAGACTAGATTGTGCAAGCTTGAACTGTACAATCTCAGGAGATTTCATCTCTTCAAAGCTCAGAGTTGTTTACTCTGACTGGAAATGAGAGGGTGTCAAGTCTGGCTTGTTCACAGCGCTCTTCAGTCACAGGTTTCTTTAGGTGGGTATCACTTTGTGTGCTAATACCAAACCATGCATTTAAAGCAAAACTGAAAGCCTAGATCTGGCTTCAGTGAGCTGTCAGTGGAGCCAGAAGGGCAATCAGTATGCATTCATGTCACACTAAAGATCTCCTTCTGAATCCAGTGACCATAATCAGTTGAAAACCAGACAGAGAAATATAATATAAAATAAAAAAGCAGGTATTCTCCATGTTTTGTTTTGAACTTCCTCCAAACGCCTTTAAAGAGGTGGCCATGCTCTGACATGATCCTTTCCTTTAAGCTTGTACGAGGGTTTGCTCTCATCTTTCCTAGGAAGTTGATGATTATAAAGCTCCAGCACTTAGATGGCCACAGATGGGAAAAGGGCCCTCTCTGATGGCCAGGCCACAGCCCCAAAATCCACAGTCTAAGTAAACATGGCGATGTATAAGGGGAGAAACCAGGCACAGGGAATCAAGGAGACTTATCACAGAATCACTTAGGTTGGAAAAGACATTTAAGATCACCTTGTTCAGCTGTACCTCCTGACTCCCCTGACAATGTCCCATTCGTTATGTACTGCTGCCTCTTTGCCTTTGCACCCATCAGTTAATCATTCCTAAAGCAAAGTCTCCTTTTAAAAAAGTGCTCTTAGAGTTGAAGACAAGAGCTCCACAGCTGCTGTGTCTCAGATCCCCAGTGAAGTAGGTGAAAGAGCCCTCAGGCTAGGTGATAAGCACAGCTTGTGTCCCCAAAGGCAAACTGGGATTCATTCCACCTTGTCCATGATGAGTCCCCGAGCCATTCCAGCACAGTGAAGAGCCCAGGAGATGTATAAACTCTGAAAAGTTATCCAGGAGTAAAGAGCTGAGCTATTCTATTTCAGCTGATCTATCAACTTGGACTCTGCTACAGCTAGTGCAGAGGTAAGACTTTTACAGAGCTGTGCAGATGTTCCTCCCTGTCTCTTTTCCTACATGCAAACAAAGGCCCTCACCAGAAAGGAGATGGCTTCTTACCTGGACTCGCAGCTGGATTCTCAGACTTCTTCTCTGTCAATGAAAAGACAGAAGAGGACATTTCTGATGCAACATGAAACAATACAAACCTCTTCCCACCTGGGTGCCAGCTCTGTTGCAAGCATTCCTGTACCTTCCATAGACCCTGTTGATCTAAGCTCTGACCTGGTGACTGTCTTCCCACCTTGATCTCAGACCTGCTATAGACTGCATCACTATGGACTTACCTGGCAATCACTGGCCTGTGCCTGACTCTGGTTACTATCTATCACCAGACCTGATTTCATGGCTTGACTTCAGGCCTACTTCTTCACCACAAACTTGGCTGGTGATCCAGACTTCTGTTTGAACCTGGCTACCGTTCCCAGGCTTGCCCTGTTTACTCCATTCAGCAACTATGGGACAAGGTCCTGGCTGGTGAGGCCTCTGCCCTGTTTTGTCATCATGCTTGGCTTCTGACTGTCCCTCCCTTAGAGTGTAGTTGTCCCTCAGCGCCAGGGTTACCTTTACAGTGGCCATCGTAGTCCACCTGGATTTTGGAGCCAGTGAGGCAAGCATCACGGTGCAGCTCACAGTGGTTCAGGTAGGTCTTGCCATTGCTACCACACACAGGCCTCTTGTGAGGTTTGCATTTCTGCAAGAGAGCCAGAGAAGACAACATTTTACCTGCCTTTCCAGGAGAGCCAGAGGAGGCAGGTGAGTCCCAGCATCAGCTCAACTCAACAGAAGCCCTTGGCACAGCCCCCTTGGTGTTTGGAACAGGCTGAACTCACCCATCATCACCCTAGAAAAACCCACACAGGGCAGTCTGTTGAGTGAGTTCTAAGGCTTTGCTTCATCCCAGCCTTCATGGTCATCACCACCATGACAGGAGCCTTCCTTAAAGCAGAGCCCAGAGAAGAAATCAGTGCCCAGCATAAATACTGAGTATAATCCTGCAGCTGCTGCTCTGTGTGCCACGGACCTACTTGGAGGTGCCTCAGTGAGCCTGCTCAGTGCACCTCTGCTTGCTCAGCTCAGCATCTCTTTGTAGGCTCTGCTCCACCTTTCTGCAACCAAATGCAGAATACACCATCAGCCACGAGCAAAGAGCAGAGCCTACAGCAGTGGGAGAGTTCACCAGTGCCACTGTTCAACCTGTGAGCTTCTCCCTCCTGTGCTTTTCAGTCTGGCCAAACCTACCCAGAGTAACAGACTCTCTTCCTGCTAATGTGGCATTTCACTCTCCAGTGCCCAGGCTGGCCATGTCAGAGCTGCAGGCTCAGAGGGAAGTGGGAACAGAAACAGAGAGACACATGTCAATTCCCAGGAGCCAGGCAGGAGGTTTGAAAGCTTGGGGCAGAGTGGAGTAGGGAGATGCTGTGTCTTTACAGCTGGGAAAGACTCTCTTCTCATGGTCTGTGGCTCCCTGCTGGATGAAGCTATTCATCTTCACAGCATTCTACCACAAATATTTCCATTTTACAAAAGCTGTCTTTTAGTAGGGTGCTTGTAAGCTCCTCCAACAGAATGCCAGTGAGAGGGGGCTGTCTTGGAGCTCGCAGACTACTCCCTAGAGCGCTCTCCAAAGCCAGCTGCATATCAATACCCTACTGAGCTTTCCCAAAAGACCTCCAGCCAAGCCTCCTGTGTGTATAAAGACCCTGGGCAGTTGTGCAAGCTGCAAGCCCCAGACATCATCTACCCTAGAGGGCTCTTCCTCCACACCACACTGGGAAAGGCCATGCTGTTTGAAGAGCCACTGTGAATTTGCAGCTGCTCCAAAACAGCCTCATCCCATCATGGGATCCTTCCAGAAGTCAAAACCCAGGCAGGGGGTGATGGTGATGACATGTCTCAGACGCAGACCCTGTGCTGTCCCCATACCTCAATGCAGAGGCAGGTTGGCTCTCCCTTCTCAGTCACTGCACACTCCCGCCCAGCCCCGCAGAAGACATTGGCACAGATCTTGGATTTGCTCCTTGGCTCTTCCTGCAATATACAAAGTAAAAGACACAAAGTACATTAACTTACCCAGAAGAGAAGAGCAGCAACACAGCTTAAAACAAGTAAAACATTTAACAAGATTACAGAAGGAGAGAGACATGACATAGGTGGAAAGCTCAGACAATAACCAGGAACAGACACAAGAAGAGGGCAATAGAGGGCTTCCTTGAGGTCATTCCCAGAAAATCACTCAGGATAACAGGAGCAAATATAAGTAAGAGAAAGTCTAGCACAAATGGCAAGAATAATTTGCGTATTTCAAGGACTGCTGTCTTCAAACTGTTTTCCTGAAGAGTATGGAGCAGAAATGCCTTTGCTTGAGACATTTAAGAAGATGGTGAATATAACCCTGAAGAAAGGTGTGATACCAAACAGGCAGAAGAAATTGCCATCAGGCACCAGATGATGCCCCCACCACAAAAAAACCCGACAATATATGAGCCATTATCTTGCCTCCACTGGTCAAGATTAAACACTTCAAAGGAAGAAACACTGTCATAGATGATTATACAGTTACCTTCTCACAGAGAAAATGCCCTCCTTGTCCCTGACAGCCAGCAGTTGACTTATGCCCTGCAGCACAATTTATATGCTTTACAGTTTTCTCCCAGCCAAAGTCATCACAAGTATTTTTGTTCATCTAAGTGTTGACCCCTTTTTCTGCATTCCCAAACTAGTGCCACCCAGCAGGGAAGATGCCACAGGCTAATCGCATTGTCAATAAAACCACCATTTACTTCGGTCGGTTTAATGTCTTTCTTTTGTTAGACTTTTAACAGAGAAGATGGTTCCAGGGCTTTATACTTCGCAGACCCTGGTTAATTCTCATCTTTGTCATTAATTTCCTTTGTGACTCTCATTTCATCTAACGTTTTCCACCTGCCCATTAAGTTTCTGGTTCAGGCCACCTGGGTTGCTCAACAGTTTTGTATCAGAGACAGAGGACCAGAGGACTGAGGAAAGTAAAAGAATCAGTGAGATCGGTCAATCCCATTTGCTGTGACTCTTCTCTCTAATACACACAGGTTTTTTCACCTTCTCATCTGAGTATTATTCTTAACCTCTGCTCATTTGTGGTATCTTTGTACCTTCATGATATACTTTGGATATACTCAGAATTTGCCTGAGGAGCAAGCATTACTGATACACACAACAACAAATACTGAGCACATTTTTTCTCCTACTGCTTCTTTACCCTCATTTTCTTTTTTTTGTTGTTTGCTTTGCTTTTAAACCACAATTTCACAGCAAGTTGTTGTCTCTGTTGAACAGCCCACAGTGACAGACAGATCATCTGCTGTGTGACCTTGTCCTGGTCTTCAGAGTATTTTGTCTGCACAGTCATCAAGTCCAAGGTCTTTTCAAGGCACCGCACAGTGACAAACACCCTTCCAAATCTCTGCAAATGTTCCTATCTTGCTGCTTATCCTGCGTTACCCTCTTTGTGCCCCTTCATCGTCCTTTCACGTATCGTTTCTGAGCTATGGAAGACTCTTTAGGCCTTCTGCTGCATCGACCTCTCTTTAGTTGCCTTCTGGAGGCAAGCTGGGGTAAATGTTGTAAGTGGCTTCTGGGGTGGGATGGAGCAACAGGAGCACTTCACCACACAAAGCAACCTCACACACCTCAGGGCAGGAAAGGAGAAATAACAAAAGCCAGGAAGAAAAAACAAGTTCTCCCAGGCTGGAGCCTGAGCAGGGCACCTGAAATGCACTGTAGCACCTAAGTGCTGGTCCATTTAAAGGGTTTCAAGCAACATTTCGCTGAGCCGAAGACCAGAAAAGACCTAGTCACAGCTTTGAACTGCCACCCAGCAAGGTCTGTAATCCAGGTGCCTGGCAATAGATGGCAGTACTCTGCCTCTCCTTACCCATGGCCAGGCAGGACTGCCGGCAGCAAGCTCTCAGCCTTGCCCATCGATGCCAAACCTGGCTCCAGCCTCCCGGGCAGAGACTTCAAGGCACTGCTACAACCGGGCCAGCCTCAGCAGGCTCCGCAGGGACCTAGCTCAAGTTGCAAGACTCCTCTCCCCACGCCAACGTGCTGGAAACCAGGCTCAAGATGCAGCCATCCTGCATCCGCAGCTCCCTCTCTGGTAGTGACGGAGCCCAGGAACCATCCTGCAGCTCTGCCACTGGGACCTGGGCAAGGTCCACCACCAGCACAGCCTCTGAAGAGGACCTGCCTCCTGCCTGGCTACAAGGCCATGTTACTCTGAGTATTCTTGTTAATCAAAGCCATATGGTTTGCTGTTTGATCCTTCTTGCTGCTTTAAGCTGTCCTAGGCTGGCAGTGGGTTGGAGCTGGCTGCCACATCTTCACACCCCAGAGCTTTGCCAGAGAAAGGAAGGAATCAAGTCGCTCTGCCTGCCTGCCCTCTCGCTTTGGCACAGGTTGCTCAGACCCAGCTTGCTCATCCTCCCTCCCAGCAGCAGCAACGGTGGCAGGAGCTACCAGGCTGGGTGCTGCACTTCCTCCATCTACAACCTACAAACCATAGTTCCTTACACCCATGTGCCCCACTCCTGGCATATCGCAGGTTGGGGAGCTCTCTCTAGCAGCTCCCAGCTGCCTGCCCAGTGAATGGCCAAGTCTCCTGTAACTGTGTAAGTCGGAGTGTAACAGAGACAGGGGTGGATGAATGGATGAGCACAGTGGGGGTCTGTGGATGAAGCTTTATCTTCACTCCCGATTCTCCAGCTACTAGCCAAACGAGTTTCTTGTGACAGACGTTCTGATCTTAGCTTGGACCTTGTCACATTTGCTCTTTATAAAGCTCCATCTGCTGGAGTCACCTGAGCAAGCAGGGCTGGCAGCTGCCACTTCAATATTAAATAGCTTGTCCTTGCACCTACCGTGTAAAAGCTTGAACATATGAACTACAAAGGTTTAAATGCAAGATCACACACAAAAAAGACTCCACAGTGCTTCGATGTCATTGCTCTTCAATAAGTTCCAGGACTGGTGGGCTGGAATCATGGGTTTTACACTGCATCTTCCCTGTGAGCTGCTATTGCCTTTCCTGTCTCTCTCGACTTGGGAAGTGTCACTTGTCCCTGTGCACAGCGCGCTCGGGAAGGCGGAAGGGAAAGGGCAGAGAGTCGTTACGAGTTGCTGCACAGACACGACGAGGCAGTTCCTCTCTTCTGCCTCGGGCGAGCTGCCCAGGCTCCCTCCGTTTAATTACTCCTCTTCTGCCCAGAGAGCAAGCGGGAAGGCGCAAAAGCAGCGAGCCCGAAGCCAGAGCAGGAGGGCCTGGACATGGCACCGCCTCCCACGGCACAGCGGCACTCCTGACTCTTCACCCCGCAGCCTCCACAGGGGCACAACCGCCCTAGGCACCTTCTCAAGCAAAGAGCATGGGGAAAGCTGTTTGCCACAGCTGAGGCAGCACCAGTGTCAGGTATGCACAGCCCAGCCTGCCTGCTGGGAGGCATAACCCCATGGAGGAAGGGATCCTGCATGCAAGTGCCAAGCAGCTCTGAACTGACAGTGCTGCAAGCCACATGCACTGCTTCTGCCTCAGCTGTTGCTTCCCAAGCAGCAAGGAGGCAAAACAGACATTTCCAAGCACCCGCAGGCGAGGAAGCTGGTGCTGCCGGCGAGGGATCACCATGGAAACCAGCAATGCAGGGCCTCAAGGTGGAGAGCTAAAATTAGGCAGCGGGAAGGGCTGTTTCTCAACTCCAGCAGCAACTGGCGCTAAGGAGCGGGACCCCAACACAGTATAAGTGCAGATGTCGGTAGCATTTCCAAGCCCCTGCCTGTGGCTGGATGTCCACGACCAAGCGTGGCTCAACATGCCAACACATGGTGCCATGTGTGCGTTTGCAAAGGATCCCGAGGTCCTGTGAGCTGCCCTGCCTGCTCCATGCTGGTAGGACTGCCTGAGAACAGTGTGGTGCCTGCAGCAAGATACAGGAGCGACTGCATGCACAAAGGGAAAGGGGCATTATGGTTCTGTGGCTTTGCACAGGAGCTGCTCACTGCACCTCTCCCTTGCCCACTCTCTCCCCCGGTCCCTGCTGAGCCACAACTGCCTGGTGTTCCTTGGTGGAAATGAGGACTTTCCCCACCAGCCTGTGAAAGCCACAAAACACCTCTGGAGGGAAGAAGACGCTGCAGAGGAGAGCTGTGCAAGCAGCTGCACGTCCACGCTGCCCAAAGGAAGCAGCAGGGATCTCTGCCATTATGCATGCTCTGGGAGACCACCCTGCTCCGAGGTGGGAAGTTCACGTGCTTGAAAACAACCCCTCACATTGATTTTTGCCTTCTGCACGTTCTCCTGTACAAAATCTCGTCTTGGAGACCTCAAAAGCATTTTCCTCAGCAGCCCACACTGCATTGGAGAAATACTACCTGCCACCTTGCTCCTGCTGACAAGCGCAAAAAGCTTTCGTGCTATCAGCAGGGACTGTAGGTCTTTTTCCTCATCTGGCTTTTGGGTAGGTGTAAAATGACCTGACCCCTCACATAATGCTCAGTGCTGTTTGCTGTAAAATCAAGGCTTTGCATTCTTGCCCTGCCTGATGTGGAAGGAAATCAAAGTGCTCCACAGTTGAAGCACTGAAAGCTCTTCCAGGAGGCAATGCCATGTATCATACAAACTTGAGTACTACAGACAAAACTAAAGGGCAGCAAAATGATGTCTGGGGTTACAGGACTTGCACAGGTTCTCCCACCTCAGAGAAGGCAGCAGCAAAAGCTGGAAGTTTTCAGATACAACCAGTACAATTCACAATAGACTTCTTCCACATGGACAGGGAGAAATGAGCTTGCAGCTCTCTATTTCAGCCAGTCTTCCCATCCACATCTCTTCTGCCTGTTCCCTGCCATGACTAGCACAGGAGTAGGGATAGAAAGGGTCTCTGAACGTGCCAAGGTGCCACCTCTAAACAGCAAATGCCTGCACCATTTCCAAACCAACTCAACATCCAGGCACAAACCCCAGCACTGTGTTCAGCCGTTGTCTTGGCAATGTTTCCTCCAGTTGGAGGCACAAGGTGATAGATAGGTCAGTGATGCAGAAAGCTGAGATGAGAGGCTGTGTTTCCTGCCTCCCAAACCTCTCTCCTCTCCTGCTGTGCAGCTGCGAGGGAGAAGCACTGTGTTGTGTGGCAATATCCTAACAGAGAAGGCTGGGCAGCAGAGCAGTGCAGGGTGGGTCAGCGATGGCACTGAGAAAGCATTTGGCTCCTGCATCTCATTCCATTGCCCAAGTGCTTCTCTGGGTAAAAGCAGCTCTTTCAGCAGCGTGCCCTCCCGTAGAGGTGCGAGGAGAGCAGGTCCAGGTTCACTCGAGGGCACACACGGGCAGGCAGCCAGTCACTTTGGGCCACTTGTGCTCTGGCAGCATGTTCGTGTTGTCGTTCCAGTTTGTGACTAGCAAGCAAAGCACTTGTCCCTCCTCACAAACCTGACCCAGTTCCTGTGGCAGCTGCCTGGATCCGAGGATGCACTGGTGTGACAGGGCAGAAATGTGGCAGCAGCATAAACAGAGCACATGAGCATGAACCAAGCTGGCACCCCCAACGCTGGGTTTGCCATAAATAGGTGAACATTGTAATTTCTCTTCCTTAGGACTATTGCCTCAGGACACGTGCAGACTCTGGAAGAAACCCCACAAAATTACTTTTAAGTCTGACTTAGAAGGTTTAATTTGCAGTTGTCAATGTAAAATGGAGATAAGCCCAGCATGTGGGGATTGAACCCATCCGATTCCCAGTTCAGCTCTCCAGTAAAACCTACCTCCCAGGACATCATCGCTATTAGGATGATACAATGGGTGGTGGAATGATCCATATCCTCTACTCTGGAAGGATACCTACTATGAGAGGTTGCTGGGTCATCAGCTGCACCCTTCCTCTGGTCTGGTGTTATCCAGTCCCAAAGTGGCACCCTCTGGAGCTCCCTCCTTCTCCTCTTGCCTCTGGGAGGCACATGGTACACATCCTGCCACTCAGACCAGCAAAGGTATGAATGGGCAGCTCAGAAGGCTTGAAAACAGGCTGTCCCCAAGCTAGTTAGTTAAAAAGGAAAAGATGCTTGTCAGGCTAAGTTTGGATCAGTGCTGGATTCCCCAGGGGACTGTGACCAAACATTTGACAATGTTCCCAATGCTTACAATCTCCTGTTTGAAAGGTGCCAGCATGAGGTCTGTGCCGGATGCAAAGGGGTCCAGCACCATTAACACTTCAGGATTCCTCCTCTCCCACATCCCACAGCCATCCTGCAAGCAGCAGAACTAATGAAGCCCAGTTTCCAGCAGCTCTGTCTGCACAACCTGTTGTCAGCTAGCTACAGGGCAGCGGATAGACTCCGTTCTCGGGGGAGTCTTTCCAGACCCCTCTCATTAAGCCAGTCACCTGGAGTCACAAAATCCCATTATCTGGGTGGCCTCCACTGCTTTATCAGCTGGGGTGGAAACAGGCTGAGATTCAAGACTCTCTGGAGGCCAGAGGCAGGCACAGCCAGCCTGCTGACATGGCTTTGCTTCCTAAGGGAGCCAGGCTGCAAATCCTTTGGGGAGGCACACAGAACACCTCTCTGGCTCAGCAGGCTGCTGCTTGCAGCCCTGGTGGCAGGTCCCCACTCCAGTGCCCCTTCAGACCCCCCCATGTTGTGTTCCCTCCCCAATTCCTTGCGCTGGAGGACAGACCCCATATCTCTCTTCTGCTTTCATCCATCCCTCAGAGCTTCCACCACTAAGTTCAGCCATCCCAACACAGTGCTGTGAGCTGCCGTGCTCCCTGCGGGATGCCTGCCAGAGGAGCACATGCCCCAGTCTATCAATCCACACACCCAGATGCCAGCCACCATCCTTTTCCCCTTCCCAAATCTTTCCCTGTATCTCTTCTTACTCTCAGCTGACATCCAGGACTGGCTCACTAAATGCAACCCATTAAAGGCTTCTGAAAGCTTAAGAGATGAGTATTTGACGGCAGCTGACTTGCACTAATGGGAAACAAGCCAAAGCATTCATCTCTGCCCATGCTGGGAATCAGGGGGTGTTCCTAGAAAACCTGGATGCAGAGACAGGCAAGGGAGGAAGAGACCTACAACTCCCAGAGGCCAGAGGAAGGTCCTCCTCTGCAAAACCCATACCTCATCTCTTTGTGTGCAGTCCCTCCCGCCTTGACGGCTGCTCAGTCATGAACTGGCTGTGCCCATCATATCGGAGCACTGAGGCTCTAACCAACCTCTGTGATAAAGACAGACCATCAGGTCAGCGACCTCTGCATGGGGCCATGGAAAACCAACATTGCTTGTGGGAATTTGTCCACAGGTCTATCAGGGAGATGGAGATTCGAGGCCAGGCTGGATGTGGTTCTGGGCAACCTGACCTAGCTGAAGATGTCGCTGTTCATTGCAGCGGGTTGGACCAGATGAGCCTTGCAGGCCTTTCCAAGCCAAACCATTCCATGATCCTGTGTTTGATGCTACTACTGCTACAGAAAAAAGAAAAAGCCTGCCTGGGCCGTACTGCCCTGCAGAGGTTGGGGTGGATACAGAGAGCTCTGCCTCCCCGCTCACTCCCTAACAGGGACTGCAGCCCTAACACACCAGCTAGGGCTTTCTCAGGTCCCATTGTGAGCAGGCTGGAGCTGGTGCTGCAAGGAAAGGGAAGCACGAATTGAGAGGAAGGAGGCTTTTCTCCCCACAACCTAACCAAGAGGAGAAAGGCATTTGCCAAACAGCTGATCTCTGGTGCAGCGCGATGCTGCTAACAGTTACGGAGCCAGACAGAGCTCTGCCGGGGACTTCACTGCGTGAGGACTCTTTTAAGCTGGAAGGAATGTCTGTGCTCTGGCCCCCACAACCTCATATTTTCCAGCACAAGGCAATGACTGGTGAGGCCCCATAAGGGGAACAATGACTTGAGAGTCTGGGGAAGAGGAAATCTCTACCGCAAACAAGTCTGGAAAATGGCTGCTAGAAGGAAAAGAGCTTGTGCCTGGCAGCACTTTCCCTGCTGCAGCCCTGCTCTGCTGCTCCCCCAAAAAACCCCTTCACACTCACAGCCTCAAAGCTGTAACGGCCCCAACCTGCACTGTCTCTTAGCACTCTTCCCTGCAGCACTTCTGGAAGAAGGGGCTCGATTCCTCCTGCTGCATCATGCAGTGAAGCTGCCAGCTCCTCTGCAGCCACCAGGAACTTTCTTGCTAGCGCTGGCTCCCGGCAAGGCACAAAGACAGGAGATCAGAGACTGATTTGCACATACCAGACCAGCTGGAGAGGCTTCAGCTGTGAGCAGGGCAGGGCCAGTCCCACAGGAACAGAGGAGAGGAGGTGGTGCTGCTGCTGCACCGCGGCTCTCCGGGGAGGAATCCAGATAATCACTTTGTATGTGGACATGGAAGGATCTCAGTGCACATTAAAGGTCCTAAATGAAGTTAGTCCCACAGGACTTGAGGGATGAGAGTGGTGTCATCATCCTCAGGTGACAGACTGGGAAACAAAGGCCTGAGGGAAGGGATTTGCTCAAGAGTGAAGAGAACACAGCAACTCCCTGGTCTGGAGCCACAACCACTTTGCAGTCTGAAACAAGAGTCACACTTCTCCTTGGGACTCTCCTTCCCATATCCTGAGTGCCCTGGACTAGGCTTTGTTTTGCCACAGCTGGGCTTCTGGGATCTGCAATTCTCCATCCTGTTTTGTTTAAAACACAAAAACAAAACCAAGACCAGTACTGACTCCTGAATTTCAACAGGAGGGGGGGTGTTCTGCATGTGGGTAGCACATAAGACAAGTCACAGCACCTTAGGAGTAGCCAGAGGAAGCCCTTGCCAACAGGAGGGTGTGAAGGAGGAGGATAAGGAGGAGTTCCTTCTGCGGGCAGGCAGGCAGAGGTGGAGCACTGTCCCTGGCCTGCAGACCAGAGTCCAGACTCCTCCTCACAATTAAACGCCGATGCCATCGCCCCTCTCCTCCAAATACACCCGGGCTCAGCAGTAAAAGGAAGGTTATTCTCCCAAAGGCATGCTCCTCCTCCTGCAGGACACAAGAAGTCCAAGTCCATTTAGCCCAGCACCAGAGACCTGAGATTATCTGCCTCATTTTTGGGGTGCACTCGCCCAGTAGCCTGCACCCCATTACCCAATGTGAGGCAGTTCATGCCAGGCACAACCTCAAATGTTCCCTTTCAACCCTTAAATCTGTGGTGACCCACAGCTCTTTCTGCGTCATGGCAGTCCCTCTTTCTCCATCCTCCGTCCCACTCATTTCCCACACTCGGAAGTCCTGCAGATTTTACTGGTCCTGCCAGTAAGTTTTGTTGCCTCTTTTTCCAGCCAGCTGGGATGATTTATTCCTGAATGGGATCCAAAGCTGGCACATTACTCAGCCACCACCTGGCTCCAACAGAGCGAAGGGAAAAGCAAGCTGAGCAGTTGGAGGCAAGTTAGGATTTACAACCCCACGGCATCTCCTCACCTCTTCCAGTAACTGGATACACAAGAGGAATGTAACATGCAGGAAATGCTGAGGTTTACCAGCAGCCTCTGGCTTCTTGCACAAGGGATCTCAGTAGTTTTGTTCCCATCACTAATGCAATGGATTTGATGATCCTTCTTCCCAGCTCTGCCCCTTGGTCCTTCTCTACCCACCCCTTCTAACACAGCACATCACACAAAAAAAGCAATGGAAATCGCTGTGCAATTGGAGGGAAGCACCGAGTCAGCCTTGGAGTGGAGGGAGAGTGAGAACAGAATTGGACATAAGCCAGTTTTGTACCTCCCATCTTCTAGCCTTGGTAAGGGTTTGCTCAGCTCTGTGCTAATGAAAAGCAGCTTCGGGGCTGCTCCACCCAATGGTTCTGCTGGAGATAGCTCTGCAAGAGCGAGTCCCCAGGGGACAGTGCTCTCTGTCACAGTCACTCCTTTCCTCTGAAGCTTCTTTACTACGTGAATCACAGAATCATTCAGGTTAGAAGGGACCTCTGGAGATCACCAGGTCCAACCCCCTGCCAAGGCAGGGTCACCCAGAGCAGCTCACACAGGAACATGTCCATGGTGGGGTTTCAATGTCTCCAGAGAGGGAGACTCCACAACCCCCCTGGGCAGCCTGTGCCAGAGCTCTGCCACCCTCAATGGAGAGAAGTTCCTCCTAATGTTGAGGTGGAACTTGTTGTGTTTTAGTTTATGGCCATTGCTCCTCGTCCTGTTCCTGGGCACCACTGAAAAAGAGTCTGGCACCATCCTGCTGGCACCTGCCTTTGAGATACTGATCTGCATTGATGAGATCCCCTCTCAGTCTGCTCTTCTCTACACTAAACAGGCCCAGTTCCTGCAGTCTCTCCTCATAGGAGAGATGCTCCAGACCTCTGAGCATCCTCGTGTCTCATGAAAAATCATGAGATCCGCTTTATATAAGTGGGAATAGTGAGGCAAGGTCAGAATTAATCCCATTATTAGGCATTATTTCATCTAGACAACTTTTCTTGGCCTGCGGTATTGACAGAGGATTCCCTTCCTGAAACATATAGTCAGGAATGGTTATCAGACTAATGGGAAAATCTGAAAAGAGAAGTGAGGTAAAACAATCCTGCAAGAGGGGAGACATTTTTAAGGCTGGGGAACTCACCTGGAGTCTGCTTACCAGTGGTGCCTCTGCTAAAAAGGCACAGCTTCATCCAAGGTTAAACTGTGTCCCTGTAGGCAGAAGGAGCTAAAGGCTAGACTGCCAAAGCTCTGTCATACTACTACCTTCAAAATGCTAACCAGGATTTCAGGAGGTGGGAAGATGCAAAGAAAACTCTCCAGGTTCTTGTAACCTCAGCATCTACTACTGACGACCTGACCACCAGCAGAAGAGGACATGCCTACTCATCTGTACTGTAAAGAGGAGAGGAAAAACACTGCTGTGAGAACTAAGTGAAAATCCTTGTTGGGACAGGAGTGTGGAGAGGGCAGCACAAGCATACAGACTACCAGGAGAGATGGGCACATGTTTTTCTCTGCTCTCAGAAACATTACATCAACAAGAAACAAATCCCATGAAACCACAAGGGCGATCACCCCGGACCAGAGAATAGAGGTGTTGGGCATTCAGGCCCCAGCATAAGGGGAACTGCGACCCCTGAGTGACAACCAGCTACTTCTTTCCAACTCCAGCTGCCCCTGTTATCCCCCAGAAAGCCTCCAGCCCAGGCACCAGCACTGAAACAGTCCCTTATGTGGACCTAACACCATTTCAGACCTATCCTGAAGGAGCTTCCCTCTGCAACAGGGAAAGTGCTGTAAGTCCCTCTGACTTGATGGCTGACCTCTTCGCTGAGATAGCCAAGAGGAAGCTCTGGTAAGGTGAGAGGACCGTGAGAAAATTGGTAGCATCACTGTGAAATACACTATAAAATGCAGTCACTATGGTAACTGCCACAGCTGGGAGAAAAGAAGAAAAATTCCCAAGTCTGGAGGTTTTCAGCCTTCCATGGGTGCCCCACAGATGGGTACTGCCCGAGGCTATCAGCACCACTGCCCCTCTACCCCTGCACTGCTCCCTGCAGCTTGTGCTGAACCCACTCACCTAAGATGCTTGGCCAAACACCAAGGCTTCTGATTAGGCAAGCTGTTTGTGCTTACACTGGTGTGTTCTCATGGGTCCCCCATCTTATTCCTGATTTAACCCAGCATAAACAGAAGGTGAACAGCAAATAAACTATTCTGTGTGGGCTGTCAGTGAGGAGGATGGATGGTATTTCCCTGACACCCCCCAAATCTGTCAGCTTACAATCTGTTGCTCCCACGATACACCTATTACAACTATGTCCCCTCTCACAGCACTGAAGCAATATATAAGAGGAAGGGGAAACATAATTGAGTAGTGAATAACCTCTGCTGTGCTCATTAGAAGTGGCATGTCCCATAGTCACGTGTGTAGTCTCAGGGAAGCAGAATCAGTCATCTGCATCTCTCCAGGAGCAGAGCTCCCCCTACCAGCCCATGGCCCCTGTGCCAGGCTGACAGCACAGGCTCACCAGCATTTGTAGCCCAAAGGCAGTTCCGTGATTAAGAAACAAAAGAAGCAATTACTGATTTCCTATCACTCCTAACTAAGAATGGGACACATTTCTCAGACAGAGCTAATTCACCAGGAAATGCAGTTTGAGGTTGACCAGAACTATTTGGAAATTCGTGCCTGGTTCAGGCAACAGGATCCCCTCTAAAACACTCAGTCCTGCCCCGTCGCTTCCTATCCCTCAGTCCCTGAGGAGCCTGTGCCTGTCTCCTGCCTGCAACACGCTGAGTTCTCATTTGGCACCCACCAAACCCAGCTGGCAAGCTAATGGATGTCAGGAGGTCTACATGCAGAAGCTCAAACGGGAGGCTGGTATCTGCATTATGGTGCAGAGATACTCATCAGGCTCTCAGGCTTGCCTTGAGAAGCAGAGTACCCAGGACCAATGCAGAGACAACACGGCACTGCCTGCAGCTGGAGAGCGGGTTCCTGGGTCCTCTTCCCAGGTTTCATTCCATGATGGGCAATTTCAAGAGACTTGCTGTTGTTGCCTATACACACACCCAGAGGCGACTCAGATTGCAGAGGTGCAAAGGACCTACCTGAACACATCACGGCACTACTTAAAAATGGGGCTTCTGAACTTCGGTAGCCTTGTCTGGCCCCAAACCACTAAGGGCAGACAACCAGTGCCAGCCAGATGCAATGATAACAACACAAGCACTTGCCTGTCTTTTCTCATTGTTCTGGAGACAGTGGCGAGGTGTTAGGGACTTGCTATGAACTTCAGTAATGCCCTGGTCAAGAAGGAGAGGGCTCCAAGCCCTGCTAGTGACCCTGAGGTTCTCCACACCTCCCACAGCCCGCATTCCTAGAAGAGGGATTGAATTGCCTCCAAAAGCGCGAACTAGTCTCCAACACTTCTTGAGCTCTTCCCAGGATGTTCTGCTTTCTGCCCTGTGGCCTGGCCACGCCACGTTTCCAAGATGAAAGGCTGAGAGCACATACAGATGCCCTGACACATTCCTGGCTCGCAGGCTCACTTCAAAGCAGCTGCAGGTGCACTGATGGGAAAGGGCAAACCCATGCTTGCAAGGTCCCAGCACAAACCCCTCTGCTTTGGGGCCAGCAGTGATGCCCTGAGGCCCCAACTAGCCCAGCAGAAAACAAGGCAGCTCACCTGCTTCCCCTGAGGGCTACAACAGCCTTAAGGAGACACAGTGCAAAATGTAGATGGCTGGTGCTATCTGCACACAAACCTGCTCAACAACAGCATGTTTCTCCTCTCTTTTGTCCTTCCCCATGACTCCCACAGCATGTTACACACAGAGCACTTGAAGCATCACCCCTGGGAATGTGTGCTAGAGGGAGGAAACCCAAAGAGGCTTGGACAGAAACTTCAGGATTTGTGCAACACTGCAGCGGCCAGCAAGATCTTGGGGGGCTGCAATGCAGACATCTGCATGTGCCCCATCTCCTCTGCCCAGCTCCTGCACAAGCCAGAACAAATCCCCAGCCCCAGCCACCGGAGATGAGCTTGCCCAGTCTCAGTGTGCAGCTCAGCCTCACTGTGATGCCAAAGGGAGGAGTTCAGTCCAACATACAGTCCCCACCAGTGGTTCCCACTTAAATTCTGGCACTGGTGCAGGAGCTCATGACCAGCAAGAGAAGGGGCCTCCCTGCTTCTGGCTTTTTAGTGCTCCCTTCCTTTTGGCCCTCCAAACCCACCCCTTCCCTCTGGCAGGGTGAAGCTGGCACATGAGGAGAGCTGGAGGCAGCTCCCAAGGATCACACCAGCCTGTGGCACAGGCTGCTGGCAGAGATAAGCTTAGAGCCTGGCTGGTGGCTGCAGCACTCACTGCCTCACCCAGCAAGACAAGAAACTGGCAACACCGGGCTGTTACAGAAAACCACACCACCACACTGAAGCGTGGAGGAGAAATGACCAAACCAGCTAGATCCCACAGGAAAAATCTCAGCCTCATTGAAATGAGGGGTGAAACTCCTCATCCTGGGGGAATCATGATGCCCTCATTGCTTCATGCCAGCAAACCAGAGGCACACCAGCAGACTCGGGCTGGGGACTGCTTAGAAAACTGTGGGACTCCCTTAAGTGGCCATTACTCCCATTTTGCTGTGTGAGGGAGTCCCTGTTGCTGAGGCTCACCTGTCCCTGTTGTGAATGCCATGAAAAGCAACGTCTGTGCTGTTTGTGGGTATCGTATGGTGTGAGGCAAGTGCCCCCCTATTTCCCTCCACTGGCACGACCCAGAATTGGGCTGAATTAACTGCATGGACTTTCTCCCTGAGTGTATAAGCTGCACCACTGCCATACGCACATTACAGCCAGTAAAGGAAGATGGAGTAAAGTGGCTCTTCTTGAGTGTTCTCTTTAGAGGGGTTCTTCTTCCCCACACCTCCCCAAGATAAAGATCATTCTTGTTTCACGCCACACGGGCTCCCTTCCACACCACCTCACAGACATCACAGCTCAAGAAACAGTGGCTTTGTGCCAACAGAACTCATGGCTGCTGCAGAAGCTGTGGCTGGCACAGCTCTGCCCCTACACCCCAGCACTGCTGAGCCTCAGGTCCCCCAGCACCATCCTTCCTACCTTCAGCCTTGCCATGGATGAAGGAGCCCCAGGCAGGCGCAGCAAACACACTGGTTCAGAGAGATCTGCTGCATTCCTTTCACACCACCACTGCAGTGTGGAGCTTTCAACAGAGATGCTCCTGGTAATGAACTCAGTCCTATGGGTTGCCTCTCTGCTATACAACCTCTCCTGCTGTCCACTGGCTGTTTAATTTCATTCTGAGTGCCAGACCTTCTGTTGGTTAGCACTGAACTTCCTCCAGCTGCCAGCAGCTCCCATTGCTCTGTGTTGTCAAACTGAAGACTTGCCTTTTAACCCCCTTGATTGATTTTTATTCCTGTAACTTTGTACTGATGGAACCTTCAGCTTTTCCAAAGTGTTTTGGCAGTCACAGCCTTTGAATCCTTACAAATGTTCTGGAGTAATCTGGAGTAAGAATTTGGGTTTTGGGTCTTTTGGTCAAAAGGAAAATTTAACTCGATCTCCCGCCCCCCGCCTTTTCTTTTTAGCAATGATGCCTCAGCCATCATGCCTGCTTTTTCTCAAAAGAAGTGAGAAATAAAATCTTTAATCTTATTCGTTGCCCAGAAGTCTCCCTGGAGACTGAGAAAAGCCTGAGTGCCACAATTTGCTGGTGAAACACAAGCCACAGAGACAGGTCTGATCATTCACCCCTCACTGCCAAGCTCTGGCACCCCACTCCCTGCCTGTCCAAGGGAGCTTCCTTGCCTGCTTTCCCAACTCACTGGTCCTTCTGACCTCCAACAACACTCTCTGTCACCAACACTTGCCTTTGAGTGACATTGCAAAGTTCCCAATGGGATCACACACATGTAGGAAGCGCACAGGGCTGGGAAGCACCTTTCGAGTCTCCCAGTCCATCTCCATCGCTCCCTCTGCATACAACTCCTTACATGATACTCATTAAAGGATGTTATTTTTGCCTGTTTTGCACCCACTGAAAGCCTGGTCTCAAAACCCTCTTACAGTTATAAGCCTTCCCCTGTTGTCAAGGCTGTCTGTATTCATGGCCACCTCATACACATTTATTCATACTGGCATATGAATAAATTTTATGCTTTAAATTAAAGCATATGAATTCTGCAACTTAAACAGCTCACTTCTCTCCCTGACATTTCATTCCCTTATCCTCCTCTGGCATAAGGAAGGAAAACAGCAGTAACAGATGTCTGTCTTAACAAATAATGCTCTTTTATAAATGTTGATAACAATCAAAATGGAGATTACAACACTTTTAAAGCAGCATGGGATCCAAAAACCTTCCACTGCAGTGGAAATTTGAGGGATGGGCCAAACCAAGGGTGAAAATATGCAGTTTAACACCATTTTATGGCCAGAAGAGGGCAAAAAAAAGTTTCAGAAGTGAACGTAGTATTTTTTTGCCTCAATGCAAGCTTAGCAAAGATTATAGTCAGGACAGTAAGCCATGACCACCAAATTCCTGCTCCTTCCAGGGAAGAATCCTTCATACAACAAGAAGTGACATGCAAGATTAGGGACGGAGACAGAAGGTAGAAGGGATCTGCTCTGGATTGCATTAGCCTAGGAATGAACAGAAGAGCAGCTCCTAATGTGAGGCAGCTTTAGTTGTGTTTCAGAGAGGGAGCAGTCCCCTCCAGAACCAAGTCCCCTACTGTTCTGGAGCTGATATCCATTATTAGCCATGCTGTTATCTCAGTGGGCAGCTCAAAGACAAAAGGCAGCATATTTTCAGCCCTCTCCAGTAAACCAGGGCTATGTTTAGCCTGGTTTGTAATTGCCTGTAAACCTGCAATTAAAACTACCATGCTACAGGCAACAATTGCTATGGAGGCTTGGAATCTCGCCACATACCTAAAGCACCTGTGGGGGGACAGGGCATGTGGAGGGCTCACGAACAATGCCTGGGGAGAGGGATGAGAAGGAGGGTAGGGATGGTGCCACAGGCCAGCTCACATCTGGCTCTCCCACTTTGTTCCCCTAGCTTTAAGGCCCATGGAAAGAAACAATTCTTTTTGTGCAGCCTTTTTCACAATCTCTTCAGTGAGCCACACGTTCCTCCTCCTCCTCCTTCCTCCAACAGCTCTTGTGACCCTGCTTCCCAGAAGGCTGGTTAAGCACAGAGAGGTTGATACCACAGCACCACTTCACCACCTCCCGTGGTCCAGGAAGGCATCCCATGCTCCTCCCCAGCACAGGGACCTGACCATGAGGAGCTGGAAGCCCCCAGCAAATCCTCTGCCTCTGCTGGCATCTCCAGCAGAAGGCAGCAGACCACACAGACTTAGCTCCCCTTTCATGGATGAAGAATGATGCCTTTAGGACAAACTCGAGGCTTGTTTTGGGAATGCGGGAGGGATACAGATGATGGAATAAAGAGAAAGGGAGGGAGGAAGGGAAGAAGGCTGCATTGTTGCCTCTCCACTCTTGGCTGCTCTTTGAGTGAATAATGGACTTCTCTCTCCAGGGCTGCTAATCAGCTCTCAATGCCCCCAAAGCAAGCAAACAGCAGCACAATAGGAAAGCCTAGAAGTAAATACATTTCATTATAAATTCATTTTGTTTTCATTCCATCTTTCCTGCTAGTAAAAAATTTAGCTAAAAGCACTAAGCACTTTCTTTTCCCAGCAATCTCTGCTGGCTGCCATCTAATGCAACAGAAAGTTAAGCTTTTGACAGCATAATGGCTTTGTTATGAAAAAAATGCAATTATATTATTTCTCAAGACAAGTTCTACAGTATTAAATGTCTGAGCAATGCAGCATCGTCCTTAAAGCTGTTGGTGAAGGAATTTTGCATGGTGAGATAGAAGGAGCAGCTTTCATGGGACATGTATTTTACTGCATAGCTCTCCATTGCTCAGGTATACCGAAGAGATTCTGTGGTGGGGACACAACTCGCATGCCAGATAACTGAATTACACAAGATTTTACCTCTACATTACTTGCAGTTTTGTCACCGATAACCAGAAGTTGTATCTGTCCCAAGACTCCTCCATGACATGCATCAAACTATGTCAATTCATCAGCGTTAGCTCATCACCATACCGGTGCTTCTAACAAACTCATTAGCAATAGCTAAGACTACTAATCCAGGAGTAAGGAGAAAGGGTTTAGAGCACTAAATGAATTCCTAACAGATATCACAGTAATCCTCCATGTCTAGGCTAATCCCAGCAAAGCTGCTTGAAGTTCAGCCGTTGACAGGAATACCCCCAGGCAGTGAGAAGCCATGGAGGGCTGAGAACAATCCCCTCCTGAACACCAGGCAGAAAGAGCAACTGGAGGGTACTGGTGGTTCTGGGATGGACACAGAGTGTTGAGGTTCAAGCGCCTGCACTTACCCCAGGGAATTCAAGAGGGTCAGGCTCCAGCAGGAAAATCCCAGGCACACAAGTTATCTATGCTGTTGAAATGGGAGCAGGGCCACCAGTGTGGTCTGCAAGTTCTCACACACAGTTTGGGGGTTAGCACAGACCACTGGTAACCAAGAACACTTCCTCTTATGAACTCATCTTTCCTGTTGCTGGGAACTTCGCTAGCACTGAACAGCTCAGGTTGAAGTTTTTTCCATGCCAGGTGCTTGCCTCAGGCTGCCTTTTCCTTTTTAAAGTGTCAACAGAAAAAGGTCAGTGGTTTCTGAGAACAAGATGAAGTTGCTCTGCCTGTGTCTTGAGGAACTGCTAAAGTTGCCATGCTCAGAGCACACAAGAGTCCTCAGCGCCTCTGCAAGAGCCTGAATTTGGTGGGAGGGTCACCCTGATACCTCTTGCTTAAGGGAAGCTTAAACCACGATATAACCACATAAACCACAATGTAGCCACATCTCCAAAGGCTGTAGCAAGTGTGGGTCTGTGGAACTCACCAGCTTACACACAGCTGGTGACCTTTACAGTGTCTGATTACTTCTGAAACTTCAGTCCCTGCTAAGAACAATCCTTCCTCTTACAGCTCACAGACCCTGATAACATTGCCCAAACACTAGCTGAGCATGATGACCAAGCCAGCTCTCTTCTGGGATTGCAGGATTTCACAGGCAGCTGCTGCTCAGGGCACAGCATGGAGAAATGAAGTAGAAAAGCAGGGCACTCCGTCTCCCTTGCAGGTCACCAGTCATTACAGCCAGCAGGGCTGATGCCAGAAAAAAAGAGTCATTTAGGACAAATAGTACAAGGGTACAGAACTGAATCAGATGTTCTGCATAGAAGAGGCAGACTCAGGACATGACTGAGACTAGAGAGAAGAGGGCAGGGCAGGTATAACATCATCAGCCCCTGGAGCTAGATCCCAATGTGGGACCTAGCTTTGGCAGTAGGTCTCCATTATGTTCTCTCATCAAGCCAGCTGCATGGTGGGATCCAGCTCAGTCTGATGAACACCAGCACCAGTCTGAATGCACAGGTACTACGAACCCTTTGCCTGTGAAGGTGGCTGGTCTACTGCTGCTCCACTGACGAAACTGCTCTCCCTTTTCAGCCACTCAGTAAGGAAGTGATGTGGATCCAGGGGCAAAGCACATAGGCAGCTCCCAACTCATCTCTGACCTTCAGCTGTTTTTTTCTTTATCTTTTCTCAAGGCAGCAGCACAGCCCTGTGCTCTCAGCAGTATGGAGCCACAGCTCTAGACAGACAATGGAGACCAACTGAGGCAATGGCTTCATTTGCTTGGTTTTGTCTGTAGCAGGAGAGACGGGGTAACAGCCTACCTTACAGAAGTTTGATGACAGCTTAAGTAATTCACCAGCAAATGCTCTAACGAGCTGAGATAGGTGATGCAGCAGATGTCAAAATGTTTCTAATTTCTAATTAGAAATGCTCTGTACCACAGAGGCAAGCAGTCTTGAGGACTGCCAAACCATCCATAGCCAGAGCTCAGCACTACAGGTTCCAACTCTCTTCCTGCCCAGCAGCAGGACAGCACCCTGCTATTGTGTGTCACTAACTCCTAGAAGGGCCAGGGTCCTTCTGGGCACCTGCGTCTTGCCAACTAGAGGCACTGCCTCCAAGTGCCATTGATCACCCAAGCAGCACAGAAATGAATTGTTCATGGGAGCTGGAGCTGCAGTCAGCAGATTTACACCCTGAAGCTCAGGAACATGGGATGGGGGGCATCCAAGGCAAAACAAAGCTGGTGGAGCAAGATAATGACAAGGCAGTGGCTCATGCAGGAGTAAGTGGTACCTGCACAGCAGCCATTCTTCCCTGAGCAGTGAAGGTGATTGTGCCAGACCTTGGGAAACATCCTAGAAACCTGAAAGTTTATAGTGGCAGCAGAAGTCAAGATCTCTGCTCAGACAACAGATCTCCAATTACCACAGGCAGCTCTGTTGGCTTAGGAACAGGTTATTTCCATGGGGTTCTTCTGCTCGTTCATTTAATGATCACAGTTTTTGTGCGTATCTGTTTTCTCATATAACAGCAAGAAGGCAGACATCAGGAATTTTTGCTAGGCCTCCCTAGTCAGAGGGACTATCTGTGATGCAACCAGCAAACACAACCCTACTGATGCTTTCACCACAGAGGTTCCCCCTGCATGCCTCCCTCTAACCTTGCTTGAAGAGAAAACTATCCAGTCTGCCAGGGCAGAATGCTCCCCCCAGTAGTACGATGTTCACTGATGCTGGAAAAACTTCATGATATGGAAGGGAAACAAAAGCCTTCAGCCTCACTGGAAACCCAGCCCACAGCACCACCCTAACACTGTCTGAAACTATCCTCTCTGATCTGGGGTACTCAGCTCTGCAAAGCAAAGGCAGTGGCCACGGTCTCCCTTTGCTAGCAGCAACATAGAAACAGCTGAGGTAACGTTTCTCTACAAATCCCCTTGTTTGTGGCACTATATAGGTCCACCAAGCTGAGACTTGGTGGTTTACATGCTTTATGTACAAATCAAATCAAAGTCAGGGAGAGCACACTGACTTTGGACATATCTAAAGTTAAACATGAATAAAATACTTCGCAAATTTCCCTCGTTTAATGCAGTATAAACCATTTTGGGTTTTGACAGAAAATTTCCCATTTAATGAACGTGGCAAGAAACTGAAGAGAAGAAGGTCACACTATTTTTGCAGTTTCAATTAAGCACAGGACAGCCCCCACCTCTGCTGCACCATTACCAAGGTCCATGTGCAGAGTTAAGTGGCTCTTTTGCAGCCAGGGCCATACTGGGAAGGTGAGAGGAGATAATCCTGTCGAACAGTAGGTTCTCCTGCAGCACCCTGTGCAGACCAGTGGATTTTTGCCATTACCTTTGGAGGGGAAAAGCTGAACTCCAGCAGACATGAAACTGAGGCAGACTAAGGGTTTCAGAAGGCTGCCTCTGGCAAATCCAGCCACAGCACTTTAAGACATTAGCTTGCACAGCTGTCTGCCAGCCTTGACTGTCCACCTTGTCAGCCAGCCAGAATTTATGGCTCCTCTAATAAAGTCAGCAGAAAGAAATATATGCTTGTGTCTCAGGCACTACAGCCTGCAGCCCAGTGGATCAGGCTGAAGTGCTGATGATCACTGGTTTTCAGTGAGATTGCAGACTCGCAGCTGCATAGCCAAGGAGGGGAAGAGCAGACAAGAACAGAACAAAATGTCTCCCTCGCTGTGAAAGGCTTAGAAGAGTCTTTAAAGAAAATGGGCAAATAAAGGGGCTAAAGAACTTATGAAAGATGTTTATTCTAGAGAAAATGCTGCAGTGCCTCCCTTCTGCATCCTTTCCTCTTGGAAAAGCTGGTTTGGCTGTCTACGGCTCGCCCGGGGGCAGGGAACTGTAGGCACGAAAGATAAAGCCAGGTTTGCAGGAGTTATCACCACTGCTCATGCCCTGCTAGCCCAGAGCCCACTCTAAGAGTAGGAGCAACCTCCATCTAGAGCCAAGTATAAGGAAGCAGAGTGCTCTCCTGACCCTACGGCCTGCACTTCTGATACTGCCCTCCCCTCTCCTGTGCTCGGCTCCAGGAATCACATTGCCTGAATGTACAAGCAGTCTATTTTTACAATTCCTAATGTAACCAGACCCTCTACTCCTATGCAGAGATTGCAGTGGCAAAATGACATATGTCAAAAGAAATTAAGATAGGAAACTCAGAAGGGACAATTGGGCTTCTTTTTGAACAAAGATTTAAGAAACCCCAGGAAATTCACCCACCCAAAGCATTCATTAAAATGTATTCCTAGAGCTAGCTGTGACCTAAGCACACCAGGAAATCAGTGGCAGCCTTTTGAATACTGAGAACAAATTGTCTCAGTACATATCACTGTGTATGTGTGGAAATTATTGTCATGTACGGGTCCTGCCCTGCTGA
>NW_009929279.1:38418-44576 GCF_000696875.1 Nestor notabilis
ACCTGTGTGCAGCCTAGAGGAAACAGAACGTGATCTATTTCACCCCATATGGATTTAGAAGTAGCAGGTGGTATTATAACAATAAACATGTAGGGTGCTGCAGGCCACCCTGAGGTTTTGCAATTGTGGGAATTGCAATATCATGCAATGAAAGGTTCAGTAACATAACACTGAACTTCAGGTTTTGAGTAAAACCTCTTGGTTTGTTTTCCAAAGGAAACAGATGATACTTTTCAGCTCCCCAATAATATGGGTTAGCTCAGTTAGTTCTGGGGTTTGCTTGTTTATTTATTTCAAACATCATCCCCTAACCCCAAGAAAAGCCAATACCCAAAAAAAGCCCCAAAAGCTCCTTGCTGCAGATCTAACAGCCCTCCTATAATAAAACTTGAAAACCTTGTCCCAGTCCTTCCCTGTCAAACTCCCAGGCCCTGTGAGGGCAAGGACACTTCAGGTCAGACACACAGGTAAGATACCAGCTCTAGAAACTTATCTCATGAAGCTGAAGGGGTGGTATGCATGTGCTCCTTCAGCCTATGGCAAAGCAAGACAAGGTAAATAATCTTAGTTGGCAGTGAAAGACTTACTGGAATCACAACATCTAACATGTTTACCACAGCCTCTGCAAATCCAGCTCCCGGCTGTATGCTCCTGCTTGCATTGTAAGTGCTCTTCAATGCACTAGTCCCTTCACTGTGCTAACTCAGAAGAAAACAGCCTTGACTACAGAGAGATGAAGTATCTTACTGTTAACATGAGTGTCTACTGTATCAGTGCTGATCTCTAAGAGCTTGTCATTCATGGGGCCTTGTCATGGATCCTCACTTACTGTGTGAACCACCCTTACCACGCAACTGTTATTGCTCTTGGCTTGGTACCCTTGACTCTCTGAAACCTGTACATAAACACAGCCTCATCCCAACAGTAATCATTCATACAAGAAGCCTTTAATGTTGCAGTCAGCAACATCAAGTCCAGAGTGCAGATGAAAATCAAGTGTCTACAAGGGGCATTTGTCTGTGGCTTCTGGCTGCTTCCTTCTCCCCTCTAGGAACGAATACTCGCTCTACAGCTAAGGTTATGCAGACTGGTTGTGAAGCAGCTCTTGACATGTTGCAGTGCACTTCTCCATCCACTATAGCAAAGCTGACCCAAATTCAGTTGTCAATGCACACTGAGCCATAAGCAAGTCACACTTTGTGACCTGCCTGGTCATCCCTGCCCCATGATGGCAATTTCAGCCAAAGGGTGGAGCAGATATCCAGGGTCACAAAGCACTTCAGCTGCCCAGGTTTATTTCCCCATGTCTTTTGTTATAGCAAAACACAACTGATTTTCATGAGCCTCATATCCTTCCAAACACCACGATAGCAGCACAGCCCTGCAGTAGGGACCCTGTTCCTTCTGTCACATCAATGTCCCATTAAATCTTGCCATTTCTTCCCCTCCTCATATGACATCAAACACACTAAGTAACATTTCAAGGGACACACGCTTTACTTTTGCATGCTCCATGCATGGACTTCACTGTATTCCTTCATCTTACCTGAATTTTCATCTGAGCCAAGACATTCTAACTTGCCCCCTCCCCACTTCCCTGTTGGAAATCATACAATTGCAGAGAGATCGGACTACACCAATACTGGGACAGCAGCCAGCAGTACATGGTGTGTCTAGCTTTTAACAGCTAAATCCTATAAAAAATAATGATGCAAACGTGGGCACTCCTCCCCAAGACATCCTAATGCTTTCAGCAACCTCTTAGGGACACAAAATGCTGCTGTATGGGACAGAGCCTGAAAGGAACAAATCTGGGACTGCTGTGAACAGCTGCTGGCTAAGTGAACAGCCCTAGGTCTAACAACAGAGAGCTGTCTGCACGTCCTCCACTGCTTCCCAAGGGCAGGAATGTACTGCGCCGCATTGTCACCTAAATGTGGTCATGGGGTAGAAAGTTCTCCTTTAGGAATCTCATGCACGCATGTAGGACCAGGAGAATCCCTGGGTTCCACCAAAACACCCATCTTGAAGTGCTTGGGCCCACATCCCTGTCACCATTGAGGAGACTGACCCCCCGTTCTCTCTTAGAAATACTACCTGTCTTCAGTGCCCTGGGTTTCAGTGGCTTGCAAAACCGAGCCTCGCAAGTCCTGCCAGGTAAGCCCATCCCCTCCCCTCTGCCAACCACTGTCATTGTTCCGTGACACTACCCTGCTCATGTACTGCATGAACATGAGCAAGGACACAAAGCCCCCCTCACGCAGAACTAAGCTGACAGATGCAGAAGCATGTGTCCTTCTGTCATGGCACCCTGTGTCCTTGAATATTTCACCTAGTGCCCTCTGGAGTCCACGTCTACAATAAATGAGCACTTGACAACTCCCCTATCCCTCTACTCAACCCTGGAGAGGCCACATCTAGAATTGTGTCCAGTGTTGTAATTCTGTGACAGGGGAAGCACCCTATTGACAGACCCCTCCAGGGAGGTGGACATCACTCCCCTGCCACTGCACACTGCTGAAGGCTGTGAAGGAGAGGCCTTGCCAGACCTCACCACAGCCCCAGCTCTACCAGCCTCTCGCTCTGCTGACCATGGGAAGTGCAGCAGGGAAGGATGAGCCATGTGCGGGCCACAGCCCAAGCTGCGGCATGGCTCCAGGCCACAGTCCTTGCCTCCCCTGCCAGACCCCACCACCCACTGGCCAGGCTCTGTCTTCAGAGCTGCCAAAATCTTGCCATGTGAGGCACAGACTCACACAGGTTTTGTACAAGAGGAATGATGGGGACAGACCGTAGCTTCTCTGAGAAAGCATTGATACCTTCCTGTGCCCAAAAATTCAAGCAGCCAGCAAAGGGGCCTCTCTTGCATGGACTGTGGTCAGCAGTAGGGGAAAGGATGGGGCAGAGAGGGAGGGCACCTCATTTCCCTTCCCCATGCTCTGCTTTCCCATGTTTTCTCTCGTACATGGGCAAAGATAAGTATGTTCCCCTTCTCCACATCAACTGGGGTCTTTTGGGGGCAGAGTTTGGTTTTCAGCTGCACTGGGGCAAAGGAGGAAGAAGAGGGAGCACAAAGAGAAAGCAGCCTGGGAGACGCTCACCTTTCTCCAGGGCAGCTCACTGGGAGCACAGCTCTCACAACTGCTCTGAACCCTCTCTTTTACATGAACATTACAAAGAAGTTTGGCTACAAGTTTAAAAATCACAGCCCCAAGGAACACAAGGCTTTGCTGCCTCTTGCCAGACTTTCAGTAAAACATGGGTTTCAAGCTTGCAGCGGAACACAGGGTGAAAAGATCGCTGAGGAGAGGAAGCAACCTCCTCTCACCTCTCATCACTGACCAAAAAAAAGACTTCCAGCTAGCTTGTCCATAGAAAAAGTGCATGAGCTTGCTTTATTTGAATGTTTCTGTCACCCAGGTAAGGCTGCCTTGCAGGAAGATGCCTTAAAGCTATGAAAACACAAACCTTCAGCCTAGCCCACTTGGTCTTCCCAAGGTATGAAGTGGAAGAGACCTGAGAACAAGAAATATAGAGAGCCTTCTACTTTCTCTGAGAAGAGAAACCCCAGACATTTATATTTAAAGACAAAGTTGGAAATAGAGAAACAAAAAAGGGGTGTTTCAATAACCCTTGAATCCTTACTATGCATTTTCATTTTTACTGCAAATGCTTCCCAAGGTCCAAGTCAAGATCCAGGCCCAGTCTGTGATAAACCCAAAGACATCTCAGAAGAGAGTCCATGCCCCTGGGACAGCAAGCAAGCAAGATTTGCTCTTGGAAGCAATTCCTCTATTGTTAATTGGTTAGAAATGGATCGTTTGAGAAGGGTGGAGTGAACAGCAAGAAACCTGGCTCTGCCTGCACCTAACTGAATCCAGTGCAAGTCTCATGGGTGACAGAGCTTGAGTTGTCTAGAGTCAGGGCAGCCTGCATGTTCTTTGCGCCCTCTTCAGTCCCAGGATGGATGCCTGTGTGCAAAACAAACCAAATCACACCTAGAAATAGACTCAGCCCCTGACATCAGTGCGAGCTCTCTCTCCTGTCAAAACCTAATTCATCCATTGGTCTCTGCTCAGAGAAAAAATCACAGAAATCAGAGCACCAGCAGGATATGCTGACCTCAGAGTGCACAGGGACATGCTCACCGGTGTCAGTAGTGCAGTTTTTAGCAGCTCTTGGGCCTGGTTTAGGTGTTTCAAGTGCACTCCTGCATTAGCAGACTGTGCTAGCTGCCCTCCCCATCCCGGGAGCCTGTGCACTCGAATGCCCCAGGAGGCTGTCAGCCAACTGGCCTGGTACAAAGGGCCCTGCAATGGCAGAGACCCCGTGCCCAGGCCACTGGATGCAGAACTGGAGAGGCTCCAGCTGGCTCAGGTGCTGCAGCATGGCCCTCTGCCCACTACAGGGGATGAGCTGTTGCTGAGGAAGCAGCTCCCAGCCCCCAGCCCGGACAAACCTCACCTGTGGGGTCAAGACAGTTGAGAAGCCTCTAAATACTGAGTTGTCAGTGTGTGCTATATGGAACTCAAAACCAAGGCGTTAGCTGGCAACTACTGCAGCACATGCACTTACTGGGGGAAGACTCCTCTTCTGGAAACCCCACTAGGTATGCCTCCTGCTGGTGTGTGCATTAACATATGTGAGCTCCCTAATAATAAGTTAAGGCTCATACTGGTTTTGTCTTCTTTTTACAACTTCTACTGTCCAAGGTTATACAGATTCCCAGTGAAAGCACTTGGGGATGCCCTGTCATTATGTGGTGAGGGAGCACTAACAGACTGGGAAAGTGGATGCAAGGCATGGAGACCCAGTACTGAGCAAGGGATTAGGAGACATATCTCACCAAGGGATGGTTTGAGGAGCACAGACTGTTTAGTTTGCCAAAGACAAGACTGGGAGTGGACCTTGTTGCAGGCCATAGTTACAATGGTGGGGCACAGACATGGTACTAAAGGCCTCTTCTGCTGAGTGGATTCAGCATCTGGAGATCAAAACTAGACAAATGCAAGCCAGAAGTGAGGTGTAACAGCATGTGGGTAATTAACCACTGCAGCAATGTACCAAATGCACTGATATTTTCTATTCATGATAAGTGCTTTATCAAGACTAGATGGTTTTTAAGACACGCTTTAGAGTCCAGAGCAAACAGAATTAATAGAAAAAGCTGGAGATATGGGATGTATTATGCAAGAGGGCAGAAGTAAAGCTCCTTCTGGCCTCACCATCTACTAATCTATGGAGAAAGCTGCCCCTTCTAGTGCCAGTGGAATTGTTAGCTGTATTTCTAGTGACAAGACAGGCTGATGTTTACATGAAAGAATAATAATACATTGTGTCTCACCCACACATCTATTCTGAAATTCTCCAAGCTCTTTACCGTCACTATGTCAGTAAGCCGGAAAAGTCACTGGCTGATAAACTGACATTATCATCCCCCTTTCATCAAACTTGAACTTTTTCAGAGTAACTTAACCATCTGCTTACCATTCACAGGGGAAACAGTACACTCAGGTACCTGTCAACGGGAGCACCTACTTTTAGGCCTCTTGGTGAGAGGACATTCATGCAGGTGCCTTACAGAAGGTCTCCGGGTGGGAAGTGGCTCAGCACACAGACCTGCCCAGCAGCTGCCTACTCCAAATGGTTATCTCCAGTACAAACTTCACAGCACCAAAAATATCTGTTTAACCTCCCTATAAAAAAAACTGGTAACAATGTACTATCTAACTCCAGAAGTCAGCAGCTAAATTGTAAAAAAGAGGAAAAAGGGCGGGGGGGAAGAGAGAGAGAGAATGCTTCCTAGTTGTTGTAACAAATATCTTCATATATGACAGACACACACACACAAAAGTGATTTCCATTAGTTACCATGACAACCAATGGAAATCACATCTTCTTTCCCCTGCCAACCTTTGGCAGACCTCTGTCAGAAAAGCAAGTGACTATGTCCCATGTAATATCCTCTACTTAAGTAGAGCGTATAGCTCACAAGCAAATCTACATGCCACGATGCCTTGTGCTCCCCTGACTGTGCATCTCCACTGTGCCTCCTCTGAGATACAAAGGACCAGAGCGATGCTTGCTTCTTCCCCCTGAAAGCAAACACACCCCACTGAGAAACACCCCAGCTCTCCAACCTTGTGCTTCCTCTTTCC
>NW_009929279.1:44607-53769 GCF_000696875.1 Nestor notabilis
ACATTCAGTCATCTCTCCCTTCCCAACTGTGGGCCATCATCTCAGATCTTAAATGTGTCCCGTACGAGACCTTTTTTTTGCACGTTTTTACTGCCTGGCAAGAAACTGCTGTATCACACAGCAATTCTGGCCCATATTTTATCTCCCTTTTCCTTACTACTCTTATCATTGTTGATAAGGATAATGACCCTCTGCAATGCCTGCTGCACCTTTGACAGGAGAGCTTTTAAACTTTTCTTACCAGGAATGTATGCAGCTTCATAAACCCTTCCAAGAGGTACAGCACAATCATTATCCTTATTTTACAGATGTGAACACCACAGCTTAGAGGAATTGGGTGCCTTCCCTAAAGCCTACATACAAATCATGGCATGATGCTAAAGGTGAGAACAAATAGGTCTGGAGAGAAGAGTCTGTTTGCATTATCTTGATGTCTACAGGCTCTGAAGGTGTTTGAACCACATATGCTCAGAGTTCTCTTTAGTCCCTCCACCCTGCCAAAACCCCACCACAAATAAATATAAATAAATAACCACCAAAACCCCCAACAGTTGTCTCTATTTAATGCTGGTTTACTGCTGACTTTGGATCTGCAGCCAGGATGGCCTGACCCCAGCATCTGGATGTGTGCTCCTGCACTGCAGAAGAGCTTGGCAGTGATTTGTGAGGAGGAATTAGCACCCAGCTGTTCTCCTGTCTCTTTCAGTTTTCACATGCACCAGGTTAGGAACAGTCCAGGCAGTGCACTGACGCTGCGTGCTTTCAGGCTCCTCGTGTACCACAGTGAGATTTAACACTTACCCAGTAGGATCCAAAACACCCACTGACTGCAAATTTTGCTGCATTCTCCACTTCCCCATTGAAGGCCTGGGTTGCAGAAGTTACTGGCAAGTTACTCCGTAACAGGGCTGAGTAAGGTGACTGTGTGCACATGTATGTATGCGTACACACAGTGGAACAAACCATGTTTTGTGCCCCATGATTAACCATGCTTTAGCTCCTCCACAACACCCTCCTGGGGACTGCACTCGGGTCTGAACACCAAAGAGGGAAGGACAAACTATAAAGTACAAAGCCAAGCAACAACAAACTGTTCTACAAGCTGCTTCCCACAGATTCCTGTCTTGAGGCTGATCGCATCTGGTGACTATGAAGGTATGAACTACAAAGGGAAATACTCATAAAATGCTTCTCTGGTCTGTAGTAAAAGCTGATGACATGCTGGAGCTTCTCCTCCAGGCAGGGCAGTAACTACCACAGTGTCTATTTTTACAAAACTTAATAGTATCTTGTAGGAAGTAAATATACTTTGCTAAACATGGTTGAAACTGGCGGTTGTGTTTATTTGAGGAGGTTCAAACACACCAACAGAGAATAACAGCACATAAGGCTCCATTTCTTTAGGCAGCCAGGGAAGAATGTTCTGCTGAGACAGAGGAAGCGAGCTACAACAAGATTAAAAGAGATGGGCTAAGCACAGACCTGAGGGACCCCATAAACCAACTACGCGTACAAGGTGGAGCTAAGTGTATGGAGGAGGCACTGATTATCACTGAATGTGGAGGTGGAATTAGGACCATTGGAACAGAATAAAAGGATTAATGGTCTGCTTGCTCACAGGACAGGACCATGAAGACAAACCTATTGACTTTGAGATACTCCAGAGCATGGTATCATTTGTCACAGAACAAGAAGAGGGCATCATTTATTGGGGATGTGTAAAACCAGATTTGACAAGACGCTAATGGCTATGGTTTGTACAAGCAGCTATTAATCCTAGGGCACACAGATAACTTGCAGAAGAGCCAGCCTGTTTTTCTAAAGAGGAATGCTCTGAATGATCTGTAAAAGCATTATCGTGTTTGCCATTAGCCCCTCTGAAAAGCTTGGCCAAACACATGGGCTGCAGAATCACCCTGCAAGCATGTGCACGTCTTCCCGCATACACATCTCAGGTGAACAAAGGCCTGAGGACATGCCTCCTGCCCTCCTGAAAGTGCTCCTTTCAGCTAGGAAGGACTGGTCATGCTGCCCCATGCATAGCTTGGCAGCTGATGTGACCAAGGAGGCACTGCGAGCAGCCCCCAGTGCAGGTCAAACATGGGAATGCTGCTTGCCAGGGACAGCACAGGCCACCTGCCCAGCCCCAGTCATGGGAAGGGCAATATGCTGCTTGCTCCAGTGTGCTCAGGCTCACTTTTTCAGCGGGGACTGGGCATAAATCAGACAGTTAAAATCATAACCTTACCCTTAACACATCATCCTCTACCAGTGGGTCTAGACTCAAGTCCTGAGGATTTGAGAAATGGAGCCTCTGCTGCAACCTGATTTTTCTATCTTCTGTCTGAAGGGCAAGTGGAGAAGGGGAGCACTTGCCTGAAGAAGAGTAGGCTGATACTACTCATGTGGCATTCATCGTCTTGGGGCTGGAATACCCCAGAGCTTGCATCACACTGAGCAAATCCGCTGTTCTCAGGAATACTGCAGCTTTCCTGCCAAGTTGAAGGCGATGCCTTCAACGTGAATGCTTGGTCCCCTGCCACCTTAATCTTCCAGAGCCCTGGGTTTGAATGCATGAGCTGCAGACCGGAGCTAGGTCACAACCTTTTCGGTTATCCCTGAGGAATTTTACTCACCCAGACAATGAAACAATCCAGACATTGCAAAAATTCCCCGAGGAAACCACTTCCTCCATTCAAGACAACAATTCCAATCCCTCATACTTAAGCTTCCTCAAACATAAACATGAAAAAGTGGCCAAAATGCAAGAGGGAAAAGAAAGTCCCAGAGCAGCAAGGAGTACATATGCAAAGAGTTACATCATGAAGAAGGAAAGCTCTTGGCTTCGGGCTACGATTACCAGCACTTAAATAGCGAGGACTGCTCTAGCACGGAGTCCAGTGCGCCCAGCCCCAGCACTGTCCTCCAGATTGATCCATTTTTGGGAGAATAGCAGCAGACTCTGCTGTCAGAACCATCCCTGACAGAACGGCACTGGAGGCCAACCTGGACACTAGCCAGATCTGTCCGTCATGGTGGAGGGACAGAAACTCTTTGTTCTGTCCCTCTGATGCTCAAGCCCCGAATTGCCTTGCTCTGGCAGCAGGGTGATGGGGAAAGAGCAGCCAGGGGCACCCAACTCATTGGCTCCTGTGTTAAGGTTCACCAGTACATCTCTCCAGCAGAGGCAGGTACCTTTGCCAGCCCACTGCTGTCTCCCCGCTCTTGCTTCCCTCTTATCCAGGGTTTTAACATCCTCTTCTCCCCTGACTTGGAAGATTTGAGAAGACTGCTTGAGCCTTACTCCTGCCACAGGTACCTCTGTAGCAAGTCCTTCCACTACCTCTCCAGGTGTCTTCACAGATAAAGAAACAAAGACATTGTCTATGGCTATAGGCAACCTTGGAAGCTATCACTATTTCTTGAAAACTTTCATTGTGGGGAAAAACTGATTAAGCATGGAAAGCTCCACCAGCATCCATATTCCCAAGGCCTCTTGATACCATCTCAGGACTCTGAGCAAGAAGCAGGGATGGGAGCAGGAAGAACATATATTGGCTAGGAACGACCAGCAGTGGGTGACAAATAACTGTCCAACTGATCCTTCTATGCTTGGAGCACAAGGTGTGCAAATCCTCTCCTATCAGTGAAACCCAGCTGCTTTGCCTTGGTGGTTTTATCTGTTTCTCTCCATTGCTCCTTCAAGCCAGTTTGTTGCTCTTTGCATTGTGAAGCCCTCTACAGAGATACAATCAAGAGGAAAAAAACCCCAAGCAAATGCAAATCCATATGCTTACAGCTTCACTGCTGTAATAAAGCTGCAGAATTAAATGAGGGATAGATAAAGGAGAAGGAACAAGAAAAGCTGGTTACTCTGGGGTTCATTACACAGTGTACAGTATCTAGAGAAAGTGGTTAGAGGTCCATCTCTGGGACAGCAGTTGACAGGGTATAGCCAAGGGAAACACTGTACAGAGAGCAACCCTGCAGTGCTCATACTGATCATCAGAGATGAATGAGATGGGTTCCAACAAGTTTTTATTCTCAACCTCCTGGTTTTCCTGGTGCATTGGATATCTTCCTCAGAAGCACAGGAGAACTGGCACACTCTCCCTAGTGTGACAAAAAAAACAGATCCCAGTCTTCAAGCAGTGTTTAGTTTCTTCTGCCAAAATATTTGCTTAACTGTCAAACAGTGGAAATGTGGGATCCACCTACAGCTGAGCTAGAGATACCAAATCCCTCCCCAATCATCCACCCCAAACCCCTTGTTCTTTCCAAATGTGTTGGTCCAAGAGGAGCCTCCAAATTGTTTCCAGGTTATGGACCCCTTGATGCACTCCAAACAAGATGCAGGTATCTCAAGAAATCCCACAGATGCAGACTGGAGCGTGAGCTTGCTTTTCTTCATCATCTCTCACGATCAATTCCCTAAGCAACCACAGGCCCGATGTCAAAACTGAGAGGGACAGTATAGTAAGTGAGAGAACTAAGGCACAGAGTAGATTTCACAGGAACTCTACAAACTTCAAATGGGGGTTCATGGTTTGCACACCAGAGAAGGGACAAAGCCACTCCTTACTGCTGGCTGGTGTCTTCAAGCCCAGATCAGAACTGGAGCACACTTGAAAGCAAGCAGTAAGAAAATGCCATGGCACTACAGTTATCTCTGCCTCACTACAGTGCCAAAGCCTCCAGGCCTGCTTATGAGCCATTTGTTTATTTACTGCTGCAATGCCTATGAATTGCACTCGGAGCCCCAGAGCCAAGAGCAAACAAGCCCCTGCTCCTACCAGCTCACACCCAAGTACACTAGCTATGGCAAAATCTACAACCTCTGGGAAGGTGTGGATGTATACAACCCCAAGCCTGCCACTCAGGCACAGCTCTGGAAGGAAGTATGCACAGCAGCGGTCTGCTCTTTTCTTTTGCTATACTCAAGAGACAGCACTGGTTATGCACAGATTAGCTTAGATACCACAGTACAGCAGAAGCCAACCCTCCTGCAAGACAGATGCAACCCAGCTAAATAAGGCATTTCTGGGAACCAATCTCATCTAGCTCACAGGACATGTGGCAGAAACACAGCCTGGTTGAAAGGAGTCTCATAAGCCCAGACAGACACATCTGGCTGAGATTTGTGACAAACTCTCTTCTGTACAAAGAGAAACCTTCCCCAGCTCATAGAACACCACACAAGAAAGATCAAAGGTGCCCCAGTGCCTCCTGATGGGTAAGCAGCTGTACCAATAACAGCAGCTGGAAAGTGCAAGAGGAGAGGCTCAGGCAGCCCTTTCCTGCTGTGCTGGGAGCAGAGCTGCCCCCCAGGCAGTCCCCAGCAGCAGCCCCCTGTTAATTACCGGCAAGGAATTTGCACTCTGGCAGATAAATTCATTCACTCAGTTAAAGCACACTTGCACAGAGCAGCTCGGGTCCGACAGCAGCTCCACCTCAGGAGCAGCATCAGGGTGCCATGCACATGTATGTGCTACATGACATCCCTTCTGCTTCAGAGCTGGTGCCATGGTCCCCTCAAACAGCCAGGGAGGTTTTTTAAGCACTCATCCATCGGGGAATTGGGCCAGTGCCTTCAGCTCAACCGAGGTGCCTTGGACAAAACTGCTTGGTTCATCTCCCAGACACTGATCCAGGACTATCTGCAGCTGCCTGGTGGTACAACATGTGCTTTGAAAACAGGCTTTGCACAGATGAGCCTCTGCTGGGTGCCCTGGGTAGAATCTTTTTTTCCCCTGTCTCCCCATTTAAAATACTCATTGCCTTGAGACACAACTCCACAACACCTGGTCTGGCGCTCCAGGGCAGGATTTTAAGGAGGAAGATGCCTATCACTCCAAAAACAGCTCAAGGAGAAAAACTATGCAGTTTTTCCTTCCACTGAAGATGTGCCTGCTAGATTAGATCTGGGAAGCTAGTTTTATTACATTAGTGGGTTACACATGACTGTTGGGGTTTACTGCACAAAGCCAGTGCATATTAAAACCTGCCCAAGTTACCCACATGATTGGCACCACGCTGTCTTTTCTTTCCACTGCCATGTCCAAAATACCAGTGAGAGGAGGACTGAACCATCTACAAAGCCTCTATCGCTACATTTCAAAGGCAAATGGACCCTTCTTAAAGTGATGGCTTCAGGGGCAAATGCAGCTATGCAGTTACCTCAGGACCTCAATTTTAATTTACGCAGTTTCATTTATTAAGACAGCCAGTTTGCCTTGCAAGAACGTGGGAAAAGTTTAATCAAAGCAAGCTGATGATCCTGGCCAGCCTGCGTGAACAGCCCAACAGGAGGGAGGGGGTACACCAGGCTTTATGAAGACCAGCTGAACTCCCAGCTCCATCTCTCCTGGGGCACGCAAGTGCTCTGCTGGCAGAAGGGGCACAGGTCTTGGAAGGGGTCGAGTGCTGCCCTCCCTACATGCAAATACAGTCAAGTCCCATCTAGAGGAAGCACTCGGGTGAGTTAAGCAGACAAAACGTAACCAAAACTTTTGTCTTTCTCTCTCCCCATAACATCCCTTTTTAGCTTTTCACATGGAAGTTACACAAGTTGGTGGGGTGAAAAAAAATTTATCCCAGGGTTACAACAGATGTAGGCACTGCAAACACTGTGCTATTAGAAAAGGTTATATATGAATCTGCCTCCAGATGCTTCTCATCACTGCATTGCTTGGGGGTTATAGCCCCCTTAAGATCTGCCAGCAGATCTCCTCACAAAAGGAGAGCCTCTAGCTGTTCTCTAGCCCTTTTTAGCCAAAACTGCCTACATAACTTTTTCCAAAGGCTAGCTCATTTGGCCAGAAATGAGTTAAGGATAGTTCAGAACAGCTACAGGTCCCAGAGATTAATTTAAACAGTGAGAAAACTGGCAAGGAGCAGAGGGCAGGCCAGGGCACTGACCACTCCTCTTGGCAAGGCTGGATTCAGGGAAGGACTTCTGTCCACAGCCTGCACCAATATATTCATGCAGGCACAAACCTCTTTGCTAGCATCTGAAATTCACAGTGAAAAGAACTTCCTTGATGATTCTGATTCAGGTTGAAGCTACAATGAAAAGAGAAAAAATCCACACTCTTATTTGGAAATAAGGCTCCCGGTGGGACACATAACAATGCTGGTCTAATTACAGTGGTACCACCAGTGGAAGTGCTCCTGCACATCCTCCCTTCAGACCTCATGGACACAAACAGCCACCAGACTCCTCCCCACTGTTAAGTAGGCAACTTACTCCATCAGGATGCAAACAACTGATTAATTTTCAATACATTCATCAGACATTTTGAGCCGCTCCCTTTTCCCCTGTCATGATGGATGCTTCCCCAAAATCACTCCATCTGCTTCTGAAAGCCCCAGCTGAGAGCACAAGCAGCCTCACCTGTGTAGCATCGCCGATGAGTGAATGGCTGCCTCATTGAGAGTGTGACCCGGGAAGAAAGAGAGAAAAAAGGGCTGTCTGAAGCTGGGGCTGGCTTCCATCCGAGGAGTACAGTTCACCACCTATTTCTCTTGTGACTATTATTGAACCAGGCCAAGAAAAGCTCCCAAGTTTTGGCATGTCTCAGATTTTCCAGTCTGCACAAAGTCATGCCAGGAACATTTACTGAAGCAATTTCTTTCTTTAAAGACTCTAATTATGCACCTAACAATGTTGTAGAAATGTGTTGTACAAAAACCCCCAGTACAGTTCAGATACACTTCAGCTGACAAAAGGATTAGAAGCTCGAGGCTCAGTGTTAATATTCTGAACATACTGAAAGGCACAAAGTGCAAACTGCTGCAGAAGCAGAAGAAAGAGAGAGGTTATCACTTCCAAAATCTGGAAGAGGGAAAACCACAGGGAAATGCCACACTAATCTTACCACATGCCAGTGATGCAGAGAGTGGTAATAAGAAACATTTAGAAAGGGGCAACCACCAAAGCTGTCTCTGAATTAACAAGCAGCTCACTTTCAAGCACAGCCCACTCCCTAGAAAACGAGAAGGTCTGGACATCCCAGAGGGTGGGACACTACCTGTGAACCAATGTTCACCACTTGGCAGCTACCGGCAACAAGGAATCAAACTGAACCCCGAAACAAAAGTTGTCTGAGGTGTCAACTTTCCCTGAAACCAGACCCAAACCTCAGTCATCACTATCAAGTTTTGCTGAACTTAGACTAGAATCGAACCAAAACATTCACTGGTTTGACACTGGGACCATTACCCCTGTAAACAGTCAAATCATTCATTTAACCAGTGTGAACTGGCTTTTAGAACCAAGTTTTGAATGCTGATGGCTGTACGTTTTTCTTACTTCCAGTCTGCAGAGGAGGCAGGGAGACATAACAGTACTTACACTTGGGAAGCCATCCAGGCACTCCAAATTGGAGTTACATTAGGCAAGAAACCAGGATTTAGAACTTTGACCATTAACATAATGTTGTGGCACTGGTGAAATCAGAAATCAAGGACTAACTTTCTCTGGTCTACTGACTCCAACACGGTTTACTCAGATGAGTGCCATTGCTGTTGAGCTGTTACTATTGTGTATTTTAGGGATACACTGCTGTGCCCTTCCTTCCTACAGAGGTTTTGCTGTATATTGACCAGAACTGGTTAAGGCTTATTTAGGGTTCCTAAGAAAATGAATAAAACTGATCTGGCTTTTTCAGGACAGTGCTGGAGAGGATGTGTGGAAATGCTGACTGCATAAGTATGTCACGCCTTGGGAAGAAAGCACATTACACTATTATCATGTAGAGGCAGATGTGAAATGCCAGCCCATACTACAGCTCAGTTCCATCTCCTTGGCTTTCACAATAGCCATGACTGGAGCTACAGCTTGATGGTGGTAGCTCTCACCTGCCCTGTCTCACCTCCACCCCTCACATGCCCCAGCACACACACTGTTCATCCCTTCAGCGAGTGGCTGGCACCTGCGGGGAGTTCTCCAACGAGCTTTGCTTAGGGGGACAGAGCAACAGCAATGGGCTTCACCCCAACCCCCCTCTTTGCCACAACCTGGGCAGCACGGTCCATGGGTGAGAGGCAGAGAAAGAGGGAAGCGTTTGAAGGAAATGAGATGTGTTTATGCATTTTTTCCCTGTGAAGAGCCAAACTGTGATGTTCTAGGGTGGGTCTCGCCATCTGGGAGAAACATGTAGG
>NW_009929279.1:53932-54165 GCF_000696875.1 Nestor notabilis
CGGGACCCCGCCACAACCAGGAATTCAGGCACCGTTTATTCTCTGTCAACTGAGCGGGGGGTGGGGGTATTGCGAGTTTGGGGCTTTCAATGGTTTTCAATGTCATTGCAGTAAAAGAAAGAAAGAAAGAGAAAGAAGGAGCGGGAGGGAGGGGAAAGCAGCTGCCCAGGGGACCCCAGGCTGAGGGAAAGAAGGAAAGAAGGAAACGAGGAAGGGAGGAAGGGAGTCCGGCC
>NW_009929280.1:0-295 GCF_000696875.1 Nestor notabilis
GCCGGCAGATCCCCAAGTCCGTGGGGGCGGGAGGGATGGGCATCGCTCATTGCATAAGCTGCGTTGCCTTTGGAAACAGGCTGCGGAAGGATGATGTGCAGGAGGGAAGTTCCTCCGGCCCCTTCTCCACCCCAGGAGCTGGAGTGGGGTGAAACCCAGCGCAGAGCCACCCCCTCCTCCCAGCGCCATGCTGCCCTCCCTTTGGGGGTGACATCGGGGGTGAGGTGCTGTTCTGCTCCATGGGGCAGCCCAGCAGGATGAGGGGTCCCTGGGGAGTTGGGGATGGCGCTGTGGG
>NW_009929280.1:404-3587 GCF_000696875.1 Nestor notabilis
CAGGGGCGAGGTGGGGGCTGTGGGGGACCTGTTGCTGCCAGCAGTGGGGTGCAGGGTCCCCATCCTCGCCTGGAGACACGCACTGCCTCTGTTTGCAGCTCTGGATCTGTTCAGTTGTTTCTGGCTTTGGCTGCAGGCGGCAAAGTCCAGCTTGGGGGACGGGGGGGAACCTCTTCCAGGGGGACAAAGGGCACTGGTGCACGGCTCCTGCCTACCAGAGCTACGGTGCTGCTTTCCAGTGGCACGGAGCTGCCCCAGGCAGCCACCGGGACACGGCTGAGGGCAGGCAGGGCTTGTCCCGCTCCTGGTTTGGCAATACCTGTGGTTAAGGGCTGTGGTGCTTTGGTGCAGCTCTTCCCTCTTGCTGCCTTGGTGGTCCCGTGCATGCGAGGAGAACACGTGTGCACGCGTGTGGACACGTGTGTGCGCCATTGCCATTGGCATGTGTGGACATGCCCGGAGCCACGCGGGGTTCAGCGGAGGTGAAGAGGGGAACGTTTGGGGACTGCAGCGAGGAGAAGGCAGGAGCAGTGATGGGGACAGGAGGGTACCTGCTGTCCCTGTGTGGAGCATCCTGGGGCTCACAGGAGCCTGCCCCTGCATGGGAGGTGCTGTGCTATGGGTGCTGCCTCCAGCCCCTGTCCCGTGTGCTCCCTGTCCCATGGCGTGTGCTGACGGATGGGGCGGTGCTGGAGCATCCCTGGCAACGCTGCCCATTTTGGGGTGAAACTGAGGCATTGCTTTCTGCCTTCCCGCTGCTTCCAAAGTCATTCCGAGGCGAGGTGGGTGGTGTGGAGGTGGGAGCAGCTGTGGCACACATCCCCCTTATCTTTTGGTGTCTTGGTCCCTCGTGTCCTCTCCATGTGGTTCCATGTGCTCCTCCGGAGCGAAGGAGCAGGGGCTGCTCAAAGCCCTCCAGCTCATGATGCTGCTTCTCTGGTGTTGAGTACCCATTGGGCTGATGTGGAGCAAAACCACCCTGGTCCCCCCTGTTCCTGGCTCCCCAAAACCTCTTCTGAAGGATCTGACTCTGTTTGGCCTCCGTTGGTTCCTCCTCACCATGAGCCTGTGCGAGATTCCCGGTGCCGGTTGCCTGCCTGGTCCACCGGCTCTGTTCTGCTGCATGAGGCATTCCCGGCTCCTTGCAGGAGTGGAAAAGCAGAGACATTGGAGGAAAAGCTGCGTAACCAACTGCAAGGTGGGGGCCCCAGAAACAGCCTCGTGTCAGCTTCGAGGTGGGAGGGAAAACCCGTCCTCTCGCTGTCAGGGATGGACCATGGGCAGGTTGAGCTCAGCCACTCTCCTTCCACATCCAGGCGGCTGGGGAGGGGGGACCTGGCTGCAGCCGCATCCTGCTTATCTCCTGGTGTCTGCTGTGGGCATTATCCTCCACTGGGGAGGGCGGCTGAGGATGGGGCAGGGTGAGGTGGTGCCCAGAAGTCAGGAGCATCACTACCATTCCTAGAGGGATGCAGGGGTCTGTGCCGCTCTTCTGCTGTGTGCTCCTGCTGTTCCCCGCTCCAGACGCCTTCCCCCAGGGATGGGTGCCCATCCTGCCCCGTGCGGGAAGCAGGAGGAGCTGAGCCCAAAATCGTTGTGGTTTTGGCTCTGCCTTTGGGGTGCCTTCCCAAGCCTGTGCTTCCTATGGATGGCCATTCAGCGGGGACTTGGGTGCTGCGGAGCCTCTCCGAGCGGTGCAGGGAGCACGTGCCCCTGCAAGGGCCCTTTGCCCTGGGAGGGAGTGCACGGGGGGGGCGCTTTCTGAAGCCACAGGACACTGTGGGGTGTGTGGTCAGGGCTGAGCCACAGGCTGGGACGGGCTGTGCCGCACTCCTGCTGAGTCAGCACCACCAGCGCGCTGGTGACCGGTGGGTGGGATTGGGGCAGGAGGTTCCTCTTCCAGGCGCTGACATGGTTTCAGTTCCCGGATCCACCATCAACCCCACGCATCAAACCCTTGCTCTGTGCCCCTGAGACCTCCCGAGCCAAGAGCCACAGGAGGTTTCCTGTTGTCTGCCGGCTCTCCCGAGCAGTGCATCGGCTCCGTCCTCCATGGCTGTCGAGGGGATGCATTTCCCTCTCCTTTGCCAGCCACTGCAAGACCAGCTTAAGCTATTTACAGACCAGGTTTTGCTGTTGGACTTCCCAGTCACTTCCATCTAACGTACCTTGGTGGCTGACCTGCCAGCAGCGACCAGCAGCAAATGTTCTCAGTGTTTTCTAATTGGCTCCAATTTCTTGTTTTCTTTGCTCCGTGCTTCTTATTTTAAGAAGGAAAAGTACTGGGTGGGCCGTAAGGACTGTTTTGCTGGTTGTTATTCTGTTGTGTGAGGTTGCTTTCCCCAACGCACTCCAGCCATTTCTAAGGCTAAATATAGACTCCCCATGTCCTTTCTTAGCCAGGGGAACGGAGCAGGCTGGAGCTGCAGCTATGCAGATGCTCTGCAGGATCAGAGACAGTCCCAGCACTGCGTGAAGCAAAAGGGCTTGTGGGGTTGGCAACTGGAATGTTGGATAATGACCTTGCTGGCAGCTTCTCCGGTGGGACCATGCTCACGGTGCCACCGAGGGGAGGGATGGGAAGAGCAGCCTCGGCTCATCTGCAATGTCCAAAGCGTGTGGCCTGAGGCATCAGTGGGAATGGCAGATGCTTGAGGGGGGCTCTGATTGAGTTGGAAGTTGCATCTTTAATCGAGTGGACTAATGCGCCTCTTGCAAGATGCTGTTTCTCCAAAGGACACCGTGGCGCTGACGCTCACGTCCCGGTGAGCTGGTGATGGGAAGGCGACCACGAGCGTGCGGTTTGCTTGGTAAATAATGGGGACGAGGGGTGTAATTGCTGCTTTAGGCTTGGTGCTGCACTCGGGGCTCTGGTGTCCACCCCTTGGCCACCGAGCTGAGGAGGAGGAGGATCTCAGGCTGGTGAAGGCTTTCCGAGCTGTGCCGCTGCTGCTCCCCTGCCGTGGCCTTGCTGGGGGTGCCTGGGTTTTGTGTTTGCTCTCGGCTGCCGGGCAATTGTTGTTTGAATCTGCGGAGAGCTTTGGAACACATCAATCTACTCCATTTACTTAATATGGTGCAGCTCTTTGTTCTGCAGCCGGCAGCGCGCGGGGACCGGGCCCTGGATTCACACGGCGGCTCTTTGTAGCTGATGAACAGCCGCGCGTCTCCCTGCCCGTGCCC
>NW_009929280.1:3620-4245 GCF_000696875.1 Nestor notabilis
CCTGTGCTGCTGCGTTGGGCTCTTTATGGGTCTGAGTCCCTGCTGGGGTCCCCTTGGTCTGCCTCATGGTGCTGCGGCGGCACAAAGCGCTGGCACCCTGTGGACATGCCATTCTGGTGGTGCTGTGCTCGGAATTTGAATGTCGTGGCCTAAAGGGATCATAGAATCATCCAGGTCGGAAAAGACACAGCTTTTCCTGTGGATTTTTTAGTTTCTCTGTTCCTCATCAGGCCACAAACCCAGTGGAAAGTAGAAGTCTTTGCAAAAAGGGCTTCAAAATGGCCAGTGAAGGAAGACAAACAGACTGAATACATGCACAAACCAAGGTGGCATGCTTGTCCTTGTTTCCCTAGGAAAGGAAGCTAAAACCAGACCTCAGGCGGCATCCCCAGGCGCGGTGCTTGCGGTGGTCCCATCCTCCCTGGCGTGCTGAACCCTGCCCCTCTGCACAGCCCGGTGTGGGGAGAGGAGCTGGGAAAAGGCTGGGAAGGGTTTGGTCCTGTGCGTGTCCTGGTGCCTTTTTATTGTTTGGAAAAGGAAGCACTTGGGTTTAATACTTCCCGCGCCGGCAGCTGAGGCGGATGCTGTGGAGCACCGGGGGAGTCACTGCGGGGCCCGTTGGGGT
>NW_009929280.1:4298-12951 GCF_000696875.1 Nestor notabilis
TCCTAAAAGTCAGCTGAAACATCTGCACAGTGGGACGTGTCCCCTGTCCCCTGCCTGCTCCTGGCAGGGCTGTTGGCCACAAGCCGGATCAGCATCCCGGGGGCGGTGCCCGCACCGTGGCCCCGCTTCCTGCTGCAGCCCCCGGCCCTTCCAGATGGGTTCACTCAGCGTCTCCTCCTGTGGCCTGGAGCGTGTTTTCCCTGCGGAAGAGTGGATTTGGAGCTCAGCACTGTGCTTACTCACCAGCTTGGTCTTCTCCTCCGCAGCTGCTCTGATGCCATCGTCTCTCAAAACCTGCCTGGTCCGTATCTATATATATGTAAGATTATATATATGTATAATCCTAAAGCTTCCTCTTCTGCAACTTGCAGAAGGTAAAACCAGCCAAACCAGGATCTCTGACCTGCAGGAACCACCTTGGAGCATCCGGGCTGCTGCACGTGAGCAGTTCATCGCTGATGGAGATGCCAAGGGGTAGGGTAGCGACAGGGACGTAGCATCTGAGCAGGCACATCCATACGGATTCCTCTTTAAACATTCACACCAGGTATAAACAGATGGGACATTCTGCCATGCCATGGCAGGATGGTTGGGTTTGCTTTTGGGGACCAGGATGGGAGCTGGAGATGGCCAGAAGCCCTGTGTGGGCAGGGAAGGGGCCACGGCACTGTTTTGTCCTGGGGAGACCTTGGAATAGCAGGAGATGGTGGTGGCTCCGTGTCCTCCCCAGCGCTGGGGGATGCTCCCCACAGCACACAGGTCCCCAGAGGACCTGGTGGCTGGAGATGGAGCTGCGTTTCCACGTCCTCATCACCCCTCTTGCTGCTCTTGCTTGGGCTGCGTTCACACGGGCAGGTGGACCAGCATCCAGAGCACCTCCCCGCGCTGCTCGGGAATAAGAGTCCCTTTATGCCGGAATAATTAGTGTACTCAGAGCATGCTAATTATTCTGGGATAAAAGTGACTTTTATTCCGGCAGAGTGTCCTCTCAAAGGGCCCTTTCTGCCCGCTCCCAGGGCCACAATAGCTGCTCTGCTCCGTTTCCCCATCTCAGACAAAGTCCTTATTTGCGAAGCCAGCGAAATTGAGTTGACTAATGAATTAAGGCCAATGGTTTTGGCCTGGCTCCAGCCCTTTGAAAGCCTTGGCGAGCTGCTGCCCAGCCCGGGCAGGGGAAGCACCAGCACCCTCCTGCCCCAGCAAAGCCCCATAGGCTGCGTTTGGCGCTGGGCTCTGCTGCTGAGCTCCAGCAGCAGCAGTTCTGCCCCTTGATTTCAGCTGTCCAGATGAAATGCCTATTAATCTATAAAGTGCAATTGCTTTATTGCACAATGCAGGCAGGTCTCTGGAGGAAGCCTTATCAGCTTTAGCCACAAGCCATAAATAACTGCCTCCAGTGCAGAACACTCTATTCTGTTTGGGTTCCCAACTGCCCAGGGTAGAAACATCCCACTTAGTAATGCTACACTACAATAAATAAAGGGAATAAAGCAGGTAGAGGGGGACCCGTCCCCGTGGCTGGTTTGGGTCAGCCCTGATGGGGTGACTGGGGGGGACCGGAGCATCCCCCCCGGGCCTGGCGGCTGGCCAGGGCGGCTGCAGCCCATCCAAGTGCACCAAAAGCCCCTTTCTCTTGGCTGCAAATGCCTTTTTCTTCCTTTTTTTTTTTTTTTATCCCCTCCTTTTCATTTAAATTGCAGATAAGCTGCAAAAAGAGAAAGAAACCAAACCCGCGCGGTTCTGCCTCCAAACACCCTCCAGCCCCTTCTGCCCTCCCCTCCCCAGCACATTGTGTATTATCAAGCTCTCTTATTTCCCCCCCTCGGTTCTGGATTCGTTTCATCTGGTTCCATCTCCTGCCATTTTCCAGCTCATTCTTCCATGGACCCCTCTGTGGGGCAGGAGCAGGAGGGGGATGAGGGGGATTCTGAATTTGGTTTAAGATGCAAATGATTTCTCTCTCCACCCCCCTCCCCCCCCTTATTTTGAATGCATTTCATCGGGGGGGCGGGAGGGAAGGGGGGGGGGAGCACATTCCTCCTCCCATCGCATCCAGATTTCCTGATCCGTGTTCCCGTTTCCATCGTCTCCCCCCTGGTTGTGTTTGAAGTCAGGTGCTGGCAGGGCTGTGGGATGGAAGCAGCCCTTGGGAGCCACGAGATGATGTTACTCCCCTTCCCCCTCCCTTCTGGATGCTCCTGGGCAGCCTCCGTCTTCCAATGGGGGCAATGTCCTCCCATCCATCGTCGTACTTCCCCCCCTGGTCTTCCCTTCCCTCCTTTGTCTGAGTTTGGGAAGCAGCGATGGCAGATCCTGCAGTCAGTAGAAGGAATGGAATGGTTTAGGTTAGAAATCAGGGAATGGTTTAAGTTGGAAATAGTGGATTGGTTTGGGATGAAGGGACCTTAAAGCTCCTGCAGCTCCAACCCCTGCCATGGGCAGGGACACCTTCCACTAGAGCAGGTTGCTCCAAGCCCCTGTGTCCAACCTGGCCTTGAACACTGCCAGGGATGGGGCAGCCACAGCTTCTCTGGGCACCCTGTGCCAGCGCCTCAGCACCCTCCCAGGGAAGAGCTTCTGCCCAAGAGCTCATCTCAATCTCCCCTCTGGCAGGTTCAAGCCATTCCCCTTGTCCTGTCCCTCCATCCCTTGTCCAAAGCCCCTCTCCAGGTTTCTTTAGGCACTGGGAGCTGCTCCAAGCTCTCCCTGTCCTTGCTCAGTGCTTCAGAGATGAAGCCAGAGGTGAAACCCCGGTGATGGGCAGGGTTTGCTGCTTGCAGCTTGCTCTCCTCAGCATCAGCAAAGGAGCCACATACTCCAGCCGGAGCCTTTCCTAGGAACAGTGTTGTGCTGCTGTTGGAATGCTGCTCTTCCTCCCAAAATTATCTCTTTTTTGTGTTTATAGAGAAGGTTGATCCCGTGGGATTTAGATGCAGTGGGAGAAGAATTGAAAGGAAAAGGGGGTTGGGGGGGGAATGTATTTGAAAGTCAATATTTACTTAGCAATTGGACGGGCCCCTCCGCGCATACCTGCGGCTTCTCCGTCGGGAATGGCTGGGAGTGCACAGCAACGTCATTCATGGAAGCGGCGCTGGGATGGAGCCATGGATCTGGTTTGAATCTTCCCCTTGGAAGGGGCCGGATGGAAGAATTGCAAAAATGCATCTGAACTGTTCAGAGATCTTGTGTGGAAATGCAAAATGGAACAGATCAACCTTCCCCTTGGAAAAATGTGCCCATGGCCTTTAGGGTCGCTTGGTTTAAGTGTCTCTGTTACCCTGTTTTGGAGCCAGATCTTGGGAGTTTGGGGTTTTAGCATCAGCCGTGTGGCTTCTGCACCAAGAGCCGAGGGGTGCGTGTGCCTCCTGCTTTATCCTTTCCTGGTGGCTGCAGAGAAACTCTGGGAAATCTGGAGTCCTGAAAGCACAGAAAAGGAGCAAATGGTGGGTTTTATCCCTGAAATTCAAGGCCAAAGGATGGATGATGGGGAGGAGATAAGTGAAAGGGTGACTGTGATCTGTGTGTTTGGTTCATTGCGTGACTTGGATGCTACAGCACCAGCCAAGCGATGTCTTGAGGGCTGAGTCCACAGGGAGGGACAGTGAGGAGGAGGGATGGTGGGATGAAGACGTGATGTTCAGCTGGCTGATGGGTCCAGCTCTCCCTGGAGAACGGCCAGAAACCAGCCCAAAGTGACCCAAATGGGAGCAGAGCAGAGCAGATCATAGCGCTGGGAGCTGCGTGTGCTGTGTGATGCTTGGCCAGGGCCCTGGGGGTACCAGCTCCGGGTCCATCCCATGTGCCGGGTGGGACGGTGGCTCCCGGCTCTGTGCACGGCGCAGGAGGTGTGTGCTTTGGCAGGCTCCCCAGTGCAAGAGATGGGGTGTGGGAGCATGGGAAGGAGGGGGAAGCTGGGAATGGAGACCTGGGAGGAATGTGGAGTGGATTTATTTTGCTCCCTCTCGTGCTTTCGTCTTTCTCCCCCCGCTCCAGAACATCTGTTTTGCAAATCACACTCATTCCAGCCCGTATTTATGGCCAGGCTGTTTCCTTTGCAGAGCAGTGGCCGGCCACCTCCTCCTGCAGAGGGGAGGAGGAGTTGGGCTGAAGAGGAACGTACGGCTCGCTCGGGGAAGGAGCTCTTTAATACCCGTGTGCTTTGCTTCCAGTTTATCGAGGTTTTTATGCCGTCCTGATGGGAACTTGGCTTCTGCTCAAGGTGAAGACCTCCTGCCCACCACCCTCCCAGAATAGGCCGGTGAAATGGAATTGTTCATTTCTTGCTCTGGGCAAGATGAAATGTGTTCTGCTGTGTTTCTTTAACAGCCGTTTTCCCCATCCCTCTGCACACAGAGCCTGTGGATGGCGGATGCAGGGCCGGGCTCTCAGTCCCCATCCTGTGGGATGAAGAAGAATCCCCTTTCTTGGACCCAAATAGCCATTTTTAAGGACAGTTTTCCCCCTCTCTGTCCCCTTTGAATTACTTTTGAGCAGGGATCTCTCCTCCGGCTGCCAAAGAGGGACGTGTGATGGCTCCTGCAGCTGCCCTGGCCCTGCTCTGAGCTGGCCATTGTGCGCTGCATGAAGGCACCTTTATTCTCCGCTCCGCGCTCTGCTGCCGCTTCTGCTGGTGCCCGGCCTTGGGAAGGAGATTTGGCTCTGTGTGAAGGATGCATTAAGAGACACCTTCTCTAATGGTCCACCTGGCACCGAGGCGTCCCCACACTTACTCTGGGGCCATTTAACTTGCTTGGGAACATGCTGTGCAAGGACAGAACGCGCGCGGTGTTGCCGAGGAGCCAAGGGGAAGCGATCTCCGTCCATCCCCATGCGCGGAGCCGCGGCGGCAATGGGAAACACAAGGCTTTGGCTGAAGCCGTTGTCATGTCTCGGAGCGGTGGAGGGGGTTTGTGCTGGGTTCGGGTATGGCTTTACATGGTGAGCAGAGGCAGGACCCTGTACCCCTGTGCTGCAGCATCACCCCTTCAGGAGCAGGGTATTGTCCTCGGGGGCAGCTTTCCTTGAGGAAAGCCGTGATGTGCAGCCTAACAGAGCTGCAGTGCTTGGAAAAAGTCCCACACGTTCTGCTCCTGCGTGGGGAGGCTGCTGCCAAGGCAGGAGAACCTGCTCTGCTCTGGTCCAAGAGCATCCATGGCGATGGGGCTGCTCCGCAAGGTGTAGGTGCTGGTACCCAGGGGTGACTTAGTGGGTCACCGTGACCCAGCTTGAGCCCAGAACCCCTCCATGTGCTGGGCTGCACCCCCAGAGCACTCTGGGGAGACCTTAGAGCAGCTCCTAGTGCCTAAAGGGGCTACGAGAAACCTGGAAGAGAGGCTTTGGACAAGGGATGTAGGAGCAAGACGAGGGGGAATGGCTTTAACCTGCCAGAGAGACCAATCTTCCATGCTCATGAGCATCTCTGCTCCAGGACTGGTGTCTCCAGTGCAACACAAGATCCTGGTTGTGGTTTCTCCTCCCCGGCAGGGATGGGACAGCAGGCTGGGGACCACTTGCCCTCTTCCTATGGGTCTGCCCACTTCCCATGGGGGCAGGAGGTGGTGAGAGGCTGGGGACTGAGCTCAGTGTGGGGCACACAGTGGCTGCTCTTGGTTCCTGGCTGCGGTCGGTGGTGCGGTTGCGGCTGCCGTGGGTCACTCTGTGGCTGCTGCAGACCTGGCAGGATGAAGGGAGGGCAGGAAATCCAGGGGAGGGCTGGTTCTTTGCTGTGGTTTCCTTAATGAACCTTGCGTTTGGTACGCTTGTGGCTGGGAGATGGAGGCGGGAGATGAGCTCCTCCGGGAAGAGGAGGCGGCGGAGCCGAGCTGGTCCCCAAGCTCCTCCTGTGGGAGGATGGGGACAGGTTTGGTCTCCAAGTCATCCTAAAGAAGAGTTGTGGGGGGGGTGTTGGAGGCATCTGCTCATAACCAGGGATGTTTCATCCATTTTGATAGGTCCAGTCTCCATCTTGCTTGCACTGAGCTCCCTGTCGTGGTGTGGAGCCTTCCCCGCAAAGCAGCAGCTCCAACGCTGCGGATGCTCGGGAGACAGAAGGGAAGCGAGGTCTGTGGGAGGTGGTACCCTTCAATCAAACCGAATGACATCAAACAAAGCCCCTGTGCAGGGCTGAGGAATAATCAGTGTTGTTCCACGGTGAGGAGAGCATCCTCCCACCCTTCAGGAGCCGGGATTTGGAGCGGGGACCGGGCTTTACCCATCCTCAGCAGCATCCCTATGGCAGACAGGACAGAAGCTGCTGAGACCCGGCTGCCGCACCCGGCTGCAGCATTTCCTTCCCGTGGCAGGAGCTGGAGAGGAATTGTGGCACCTTCTCTGCCTGTCGGGAAGCTGAGGGTCATGGAATGCTGCAGCGAGGCCCATGCAGAGCCCCTCTTTCCATGTGGATCCTCAGAGCAGGGAGTTTAGCAGAACACAGGGATGACACAAGATGAATGTTTAGGGAATTGTGTGTGTTTGCTTTACACAAACCTCCACGGTTTCCAAGGATCCCTGTCTCCGGGTGCCCTGGGGGTGCAGTGACTCTTCATTGCAGCTCTCTCAAGGTACCACTCTTGTCAGTGGGATGAGGGCACTGGGGCTCTTCCCAGCCCTGCTCCCATTCACAGGGATCAGGCTGCTTTTGCTCCCTGTGCTTTAGGTTTTCCTGCTGGTTTTTGCTCTGGCTTTGGCGTATTCCTGCATGTGGCAGGATCACAGAGCTGGAGTCACCAACCCTCCCCTGGCAGCACCGTTCCAGCCACAGTGCACACGTGTCCCTGTGTGTTAAGGATGGAGGGATGGAAACCCCATCCCGCTGCTGGCGCCGGCTGCGTCCTTTAAAAATGGGACTTTTTAATTTGTTCTCATTTGGGTTTTCTGATGCTTTTCCCTCTTTTTTTCCTGCCTAGCATAGAAAACAACCCGCCTTTGGCTCCCAGGAGCTAATTCATCCCAGTTAAATGAGCTTTAAAATCTGGTAGCGCATCGTGGATCCCGGTTCCTGTTTGCTCGCAGTGTAATTAATGCTCCGCTTTCAATTCTCTCCTTTCCTTAGGGGCAAGCTTGATGGAGCTGATGCCAGGCTCCAACTTTTGCTGAGCCATTAGAAAGGACTCAAACCAAAAGCAATCTTTAGCCCTTAATTTCAATTTAGTGATTTATTTTTTTTCTTTTCAAAACAACTTGTCTTTGGGAAGAAACTGATCTTCTTTCTTCTCGTTCTTTCTTTTCTCATCCAGCACCGAAGACGTGTAGCCCTAAACAGTTTGCATGCAAAGATCAGATAACGTGCATATCTAAGGGCTGGCGCTGTGACGGGGAAAAGGATTGTCCGGATGGCTCGGATGAATCACCCGATATATGTATGTATGCCTTTCCTTCCTCATTGTGGTCCTTTGGGTTTGCTTCAGCCATCCCCTCGTTGCACGCTCCTTCCAGGCGGCATCGCTGCTCTACCTCCGCTCCTGCTTCTTCCCTTAGCGGGGGGTGGGTACCACTCATCCATCTCTCCATCCTCCCTTTATCTTCGTGGGGCCGTGATCCATCATCACAGAACAGCCTCCTGGGAGTGGGGTAGCGCTGGGTTATTGGTGGTGGTTCCATCCGAACTGATGGACATGAGAAGGTGGAGGACGGGGCAGCGGCTGCATCCCTTCCTCAAGCCTCCGGTGATGGAGGCTGAAGGGAAGAAGGAGAGAAATCGCTGGGAGTCCTGGGGAGCAGCCGGGAAAGCCACGCTGCTGGCCCTGGCTGTGTTTGGATGAGGATGCTGTGCTGGTTTTACTGTTGGATGCTCTGCTGCAGCAGCACTGGGGATGCTCCCGCCTCCGACGGGGTGGTCGGGTCTCTCTGGAAGCAAATGGGGAACAGGGCTGGGTTAGATGGGGCACAAGAGATGTTGGGGGGGGCAGGGGTCTGCATGGGGGAGAGAGGCAGAGCCCTGCTGGCACTGGGGGCTCTGCCCTGGCTGGAACCACCTCTCCCTGTGTCTATTGGAGGAGCGAGGTCTGTGCTGCCCTTGTTGCCTTGTTAGGTTGTTTTACTGCATCAGGAAAGCAGCCTTGAGATGATGCTGCCAGTTTGCCCCTCTCGTCCTCTGGCCCTCAAATCCTTCCTGGAGTCCTGCTTCACGCTGTTCTTGCCACAAAGGTCTCCTCTAAAGCAGTTTCTGGTTCAGCACTGGGGTTATTTATTTCTTAAGGCAAAATGATGCAACCGTCCCCTCTGTGGGAGGGATGAGGGGGCTGGGATGGGCTGTTTGGCTCCAGTCAATCTGCAGCCCTGGAAAATTACTGCAAGAGGACTCAGAGGCCTTCCTTGGCTGGAAGCAACCTGTCCTGATTGACGTATGGCTTGCCTGTGCAGCCATCCATATGGACAGGTGAATGGGAAACCGACCCCTTGGGTGCTTTTCCCTCTTCCCCTTCTTCCTCTTCCTCTGTGAAGGCAGTGCCCCCTCCATGGATGGGGAATGCAGAACAAGACCATGACCTGCCCCGAGTTCCTACTTGGAGCCTGGGGAGCACCAGGAGGGAGCCCCAGGGATGCTGTGCCCTGCGGGATGCGCAGGTCGGGGTCGGTGGCTGTCACCTTTGGCACCTTGCAGTGGTGCACATCAGGCCGGGTGCCTTGCCCATGGCTGGGGGATGAATGGAGG
>NW_009929280.1:12993-16076 GCF_000696875.1 Nestor notabilis
TGCTATCTCCGGGCTTGCCAGGCAAGCTGTTCTCACGCCACCTTGGCACCGGGGCTTCCAGCAGGCTCTCTTCCCCCTTATCTTTTTGGCAGGGAGAGAATGACTCTGATTGCTAGTATTTAATCTGCTCTGGAAGCGCGGGCTGCGAGCGCGGCGCTCGCCCCGCTGCTTGGCGCACCCCTTTGCGCCCTGGCAGCGCTATTTACATTGCACTAATGTACTCGTGTCAGAGGCTCTTGAAACACCGTCTATTATGTGCGAGGTTTTCCTCCCTGGGGAATCCTTTTAAGTATTTGCTGGCTTTGCTTACGTGTTAGTTGAGCATAGGAAGAGTTCCCTTCCCGAGCTCGGTGCTGTGCGCCTGGCTCCTACCTGCTTCTTGCTCAGTCGGTTGGAGCTTTTACAGGGGGCAGAAACCTTGACAAGAGCCTTCAAGCTGTTGAAAATCAAAGGAGATGTGGAGCTCTTTGCTGGGGCTGAGCTGCAGCCCTCATCTGGTCGGCACCATTGGCTTTACCACAGATGAATCTGCGCATCCACAGCCTTCGGTCACTTGGATGTTTGCAAGTGTTCATCATCCAGCGCTTCATCCCAGGGTTCAGAGGGTCTCATGTCCCTGGTCTCATCGCACCAAGCCTGGAGCTGCAGCTCTCAGTGGCTGCTCAGGTTCGGGTGCATCTCAAGTGAGCCCATCATCTGCCAAGCGTTTCTCTCTGCTTCGTGTGACCCCAGTGGGACCATCCCGCGCCGACCTGTTCCCCATCATGCTCCCCCACATCTGTGTCTCTTTGGGCTGTTGCCAAATCAACTGCAGGCTGCATTTACAGAAGGAGCAATTGCTTTTCTTTCCCCCTTTTTCCTTTTCCAGTGGTTTTGAGAGGTTAAAAATTCCCATCTAATCCAGCTCCTTGGGGTGTACCACAAGCTTGTCACATGTAATAAATTGGCTCATTTATTAGTGAGCCAACACAGTCAAAAGCAAACAAAGTGGCTTGCAGATTAATCTTGCCCTGTTTGCAATAAGTGGTTTGATCCAGGCCCTTTGCAGGGGAATAATGGACACGGCGAATCAGTTTTGACTGATGGACTGTGCTCTTTATTTCAGTGCCTTCATTCTTTTGGCCCGTGTATTGATACTACTTTGATTAACCCTGAATTTGCAATTACTTGGTGCCCTCCATGAAAAACAGAAGCTCTGAAGCAGTAAAAAACACTCCTGGGAATCATCCGCTGGGTGCCCTGGATTAGGGTCGGGAAAGGAGGAATCCACATCCCCAGTGGTTGCAGCTTCATATCCCTTATCCTGGTGGAGCCCATTGCCCCAGTGCCAAACCACTTGGCTGACTGGAAACGTACTGGGACATGTTTGAGATGTGTTTGGGTGCTTATGGCAGCCTTTACTCCCAGCTGCATTAAGGTTAAAGCACCTTTAGGGTACGGCAGGGACCAAAACTGAGCCCTCATTAGCACGTTAGCAGGGCAGGAATCGTGCTGGATGAGGATGCGCTGGCACACGGAGCACTGGGCTGGACCCTGCGAGCTGCGTGTGATGTAACGCTCCTCTCCAGGGAGAGTTTAAGCTTATTTAGGACAGGCTCCACCGGAGGAGTTGTGGGTGAAGGTGACTGCTGGTCTCAATAGCTGTCTTAAAACGGACAAAGCGCTGGGCATGTGATGTGCCCTTCTTGCTGCTCACCCTGCCAAGGACGGGGTGCTCCGTGGGGAGCTTGGGGAGCTATTTCTGCACTGCTGATGGGAGGGCAAGGCATAAACAGCCACCATCTCCCTGGAAAACGGGGACTCAGGACTGAGCAGAAGCGTGTTGGTGGCTCCGGCGAGAGCTGCGTGTTCAGCCCTAAAGCAAAACTTGGGTTTGGGGTTCAGGGGGCTGAAGAGAGCCTGTGGAGGGGAGTCGGGCTCTGCAGGGCTCTCTGGTCCGTGTGCTGTGCCGGTGATGCCGAGCCCGGGCTCTCCATCAGTGCATCACCCCCAGCCTGGGTGTTGGAGCCAGGATGTGGTGGAGCTTGTTTCAGGATGTGACTTGATTTACGGTGTATTTTGCTGTTTGTCTCAATGTTGTGCTGCTTTTCAGAGCAGCTTAGTGGCAAAAGCCTTGCTCCCTTTGTGGTTTCCTAGCTAATAATGGAGATTAAGTGTCCCCATCGCCCTGGTGCTCAGCGGCCCCCCACAAGCTGTGTTTAACCACGAGTGTGTTGGCACCTGAGGCAGCGCCTGTGGTGAGGGCTGGGGCTTAGGGTCCCCTGACAGCGAGGGGGGCCCAGAGCCAAGAGTCCGGGCCAAGAGTCTGCTGAGGTCTGGGGTCACCTTCCTCCTGGGGCCCCATCCCAGCTCATTCCCGAGGGTGGGAAGGTGTCCCCCAATGGCAGTCTTGGGTCCCTGGACGCTTGGGGTCTCCGTCCCCTTCACACAATGCTCCTGTTCAAGCCACGTGCTGTGAAGCTGATGGGAAGAGAAAGTTCACTCCAGATGGGTCACGGCTTCTCCTCTCCGGAGAGCAGCTTCCTGCCTGCTTTGAAAGGGAAATCCAGTGTCTCTTAATGAGCTTCCTCCAGGGAGAGCTGGGGATGCTGGAGCGGGGACAGAGCCTGGCTTGAGCCTTTTCTGGTGGCCTTGAGCTGCTGGAGGGAGCCAAGGGGGTTTGGGACTGGCCTTGCTCGGTGGGTGCTGCTTGTGCTCTGGGGCACGTGGATCCGAACCAAGGAGGGTTGAGCACAGGTCTAGGCACAGGGAACCAAAGCTCATCCTCGCACGCTCGTTACTGGCTCTTGGGGTTTCTGAGCTCTCCCTTTGGTGACAGTTCTGCCCTTTGCTGTCTTGCAGGTCCTCAGAGCAAAGTGTCTCGGTGCCAGCCCAATGAGCACAACTGCCTGGGCACGGAGCTGTGCATTCACATGAGCAAGTTGTGCAATGGGCTCCACGACTGCTTCGACGGCTCCGACGAGGGGCCGCACTGTCGGGGTAGGTGTTGTGGGGGGGGTGATGACGGTCAGAGAGGGGCTGCCCCATGGAATACTGCCCTTGCCCCTCCTTTCCCCATGGAATACTGCCCTTGCCCCTCCTTT
>NW_009929280.1:16138-17553 GCF_000696875.1 Nestor notabilis
AATACTGCCCTTGCCCCTCCTTTCCCCATGGTCCTGAGGTCCCCGGTGGTCCCTGGTTTCTGGCTGCGTGGGGTGAGCCCCACATGGGCTGTGCTGAACGGCTTCACACCGGTGCCACTGTGCTCTCTGCTCCCCTTTATCCCTCACTGCAGGGCTCAGGGCAGCTCAGGGCTGGCTGGTGGCAGATCCAGAGATTAGCCAGAGCCATGTGCAAGTGAAATGCCCATCATTCCTGAGCCTGCAGGCCATTAAATAGCTCCATTGTCTCCTGGCTTTAAAAGCTTGGAGGGCTGGGGTTCTGCTTCAGATAACAGATACCACTACAGTGTTTTTCCTAGTTTCCAGGAGCTTTGTCCCCCCTCCTGGCCTGTCCCCACTTGCTAATCCTGCTGGAAAACACCCCCTGAATCCCTGCTCAGATTAGTCGCTCAGGAACGCGTGTCCTGAGCTGACCCCTGGAGCTGGGTTCTGGGCGAGCAGCTTTTCCCCCTTCCTCTGCCTGGGACCGAGGGCTCCTGCCCTGCTTGGCCTGAAGGAGGTGTGGGACACCCTGCCCCAAGGGCTCCCTCCATCCCAGCTTGGGACAGAGCTGCCCAGCTCCCATGGGAACAGCCTGGGGCAGCTTCAGCAGCTGTGCCCAAGCTGACAATTAACCTTTCACTAATCATTCTCGTTACTTATGTGGGATGTGGCTGTTCACAGGAGGTGTCAGGACTGTTGCTGCTCGCAGGTTTGGGCACGTTGGGGACGTCAGCTCTCGCTGGTGCTTGTGTCGGATGCTGTGGTCCCCCCCTGCCCCCTGGGGTAGAGCCGGTGCCGCCCCAGGGAGGCATTTCCTTGCTCCTGCCTCCACCTCATGCCAGGGGGGATGAGCTGTCACCCTGCATCATGCTCGGGCTGCTGGAGCATCCTGCCCCTGCGTCCCTGCATCCCTGCAGAGACATGTTGGGATGCCCTTGCAGACATGAAGAGGGGTGGAAATGGCACCAGAGCCTCAAACCCGCCCATCAACCCCTTTCCTGCAGACCTGGCACTTCTGGGGGGGGTTTGGGATGCTTGAGCTGGGAGATAAGAGTCTGAAATGAATAGCTGGGCCTGCTAAAGCTGATAAACCTTGTAAACAGCCCAGCTGGCCCCTGCCTGGCTGCTTAAATGATTCCACATGCAAGGGGCAGGGTTTTCACAGCACTCCCGTCCAGCCCTGGCTGTGAAGGGACAGTGGGTTTGGTTTGAGAGGCTCGTGGCTGTTTCCCTTCTGCTGGCAGGTTTGTGGAAGGGAGAGAATCACGGAGTAGTTTGGGTTGGAAAGGACCTTAAGATCATCTGGTTGCAACCTGGAGGACCACACTAGACTGTGTTGCCCAAGGCTCTGTCCAGCCTGGCCTTGAGCGCTGCCAGGGGTGGAGGGTTCACCA
>NW_009929280.1:17733-28080 GCF_000696875.1 Nestor notabilis
TTCTTCTGCTGAGCCTCTCGGTCCTTCCCTCCCCACCGGCCCCGCAGGGCACAGCGCGGGGGTCCCCTCCATCCCCTTTCTCACCTCGGTGACGTCCTCCCTTGCTCCCTTCGCTGTCTCCTCAGAGCAAGTGGCGAACTGCACGGCGCTGGCGTGCCAGCACCACTGCGCACCGACGCTGGGCGGCCCAGCCTGCTACTGCAACAGCTCCTTCCAGCTGGCCGAGGACAGGAGGAGCTGCAAAGGTTGGTGAGGGCAGCACCCACCACGGTGCCATGCGGCCGAGGGGAGCTGGGGCAGCCCCTGCTGGGGTGGGACTCAGCCTCCGTCGTGTTATGTGGATGTGGGTCCTGAAATGCTGAGTGAGGAATATATGGGGGGAGGAGGGAAAAGGCTTTGCCTTTTTCTGCCCCGTTGCTGGGCTCTGTGTGCTCCCGGTGTCCGTGCCTCAGAGAGGATGCTGGAAAATGGGAAGAGGGTCAGTGAGAAGCGATCGGGTCAATGCGATGGCTGGAAATGAGCCTGGAAGTGGGAGATGGCAGCGGCTCCATGTCTTTTATTTATCTGAGCAGAGGTGAAGGGGCCTTTATCAGCTCCTGCAATGCACCTCTGGGGGCAGGAGCTCTCAGTGGGGCTGCTCTTTCATGTAGCAGAAGAAAGAGCAGCAGATTCCAGGGCTTTGGAAGCTGAAGATTAGAGAAATCCAGACTGGGAATTTCAGCGCAGATCTGGGGGGGAGGACAGTGGATAATTAGGCCTTGAAAAGGCTCAGCTGTGGGGTAAGGATTGTCCTGCTGCTGGAGCAGAAAGCTGCAGGTGAGGCGAGGTGACCTTAGCCAGGTATTCCCTTGTGTTGGTCCCTTTGACTTGGGGATCGTATCATCCCCTGCAGCTCTACCTTGGAGAAAAGGAGGAGCCTTTGTTCCCTCTTAAAGAGAGATGTTTGCTGACCCAAATATCCCCCCAAATACCCCAAAAGTGCCCCAAATAGACCCCCAAAATAAGGTTTTGCCTTATTTTCCAGACTTTGATGAATGCACTGTCTACGGGACCTGCAGCCAGACATGCACCAACGTGGAGGGCTCCTACACGTGCAGCTGTGTTGAAGGATACCTCTTGCAGCCTGATAACAGGTCCTGCAAAGCCAAGAATGGTGAGAGCCTTGAGAGGAGGAGCAGATCGATCTGCACACCGTGGCCCCTGCCCTGCGTGTGCCCCTGCCCCTGGTTCTTCACTTCTGCTGCCACCTCCTTGCCCGTGTTGGGTTGCATGTCCCGCTCTTGTTTTGGCTGGAGCTGGTACCTCACTGCAGCCACACGCTCCGGGTGCTCTGCCCTGACCACCCTTGTCCCCCCTTTTCCCTGGCAGAGCCTGTGGACCGCCCGCCCGTGCTGCTCATCGCCAACTCCCAGAACATCCTGGCCACCTACCTGAGTGGAGCCCCTGTGCCCAACATCACCCCTACCAGCGCCAAGCAGACCACGGCCATGGACTTCAACTACGTTGAAGACACGGTGTGCTGGGTTCACGTGGGTGACAGTGCCTCCCAGACCATCCTCAAGTGTGCCAAGATCCCCAACCTGAAGGGCTTCGTGGAAGAGCGCTCCATCAACATCTCCCTGAGCCTACACCGTGAGTGCCTGCTCCCTTTTGGGCCTTGCTTCCCCAGTCCCCATCAGGAGCATCCCTAAGCAGCGGGTGGATTTTGGTAGGAGGCAACTTCCCACAGGGCCGGTGACAGAGGCTTCAGCACAAACGTAGCTTTTGGCTTTCCTTTTCCTTCCTCTTTGTTGTTTCTAGCAAGTTTTGTGGTTGCTTTCGGTGAGGAAAGCAGATGCAGCGAGGAGCTGACATGGTACCTGCACAGCAGGTTTGGGGATGGCGCTTCTCACGGCTTCCTCCTTTGGTTTTCCACTCGTGTTGTCCCTGGGGTTGGTCCCAGCTCCAAGCAGGACCAAATCCCAAGCAGAACATGCTTCCTGTTGTGAGTCACTGGTGTGACTGGAGGATGGTGGTTTCATTCTGCTTGTGTCTCTTGGCCATAATGACTGTGGTTACAGCTCCGTCTCCTGTCTGGGCTTGCTGGTCCCAGTCCACAGGCAGAACGGGAAGGAGAGTTACTTGCTGGGATTTCTGGGGCTCAGACCTGTGCCCGCTCTGCCTGGCCAGGGGTCTAATGGGCTTCCTCACACCTTCCCTGTGTGCTCGTGCAGGTCAGTGGGGTTTGCACTGTCTCTGCATCAGGTTGTGCAGCCTTTGGCTTCCCTGGCATCATCCTCCCGCTGTCTTTTACCTCCTGAAGCTGGTGCAAGGGGGATCCCCTTATTCTGCAGGGACATGGGTGTTGTTAGATGAGCAACAGCTCATCATCATCCCCAACACCTTATCATCATCCCCAACAGCTCGTCATCATCCCCAACAGCTAACCTGGCCATGAACATGTACCAACTGAGGGCTGCAAATGAGTAAAGGTGGATCATGGAGCCGAGGGCAATGCCAAGGGGGAACCAGCCCCATGACTGGAGCGTGGGGCATGGGCCAGGATGTGGGGCTCAGGGTTGAGGCTCTGCAGGCTCCTCCAGGGTGTGTGCAGCAGGGTTAATTCCAGCTTGCACTGTGTATTTTTAGGGCTGTGTGTATTTTTAGGGAGAGGCCTCACCCTTTGGTCTTGCAGGCGATAGCCTGAAATTAGGCAGGATGGGGCTCGGCTCTGATCTCTCTGCTCACACCCTCACCAGGGCTTAAGGAGGTCTCTGCTTTTACGTGCTCCGACTGGCTCCTCTCTTAGAGCAGCTCCAGTGCCTAAAGGGGCTCCAGGAAACCTGGAGAGGGGCTTTGGACAAGGAATGGAGGGACAGGACAAGGGGAATGGCTTGAACCTGCCAGAGGGGAGGTGGAGATGAGCTCTGAGGCAGAAGCTCTTCACCATGAAGGTGGTGGGACACTGGAATGGGTTGAATGGAGAAGCTGTGGCTGCCCCATCCAGTGTTCAAGGCCAGGTTGGATGGGACTTGGAGCAACCTGCTCTAGTGGAAGGTTTCCCTGCCTGTGTCAGGGGTTGGAACTGGATCAGCTTTAAGGTCCCTTCCCATCCAAACCATTCCATGATTCCCAACCCAAACCATTCCGTGATTCCCAACCCAAACCATTCCATGATTCCCAACCCAGACCATTCCATGATTCCCAACCCAAACCATTCCATGATTCCCAACCCAAACCATTCCGTGATTCCCAACCCAAACCATTCCATGATTCTATGATCTTAGCAGAAATGGTGGCAGGAAAGTTCTAATCAAGGCAACCAGGACTCGCTGTTGCCCCAGCACAGAATCAGGCCACAGGACCCACAGGGGAGGCAGCACCGAGCAGCAGAAGGGCCCGGAAGCAGATTGGGGGTTTGCGTGTTGTTTTGCTTTGGAATTCTTTGGAAGCCCGACTCCAAACAAACGAGGACATTGTCTGGGTGACACGTGGAAGCTGGAATCTGGGGGAGAAAAGCCACAGGATCAGCACGTCCCGTGAGGTCAGGGATTAGCTGGGGCGCAGGCACAGTGGGGCTCCTCCACCTCTGCGAGTGCCTTGTGTGCTTCAGGTGGTCCCCAGCCATCCCCAGCCCAGGAAGCTGACTATGGGGGGGTCCGGGGGGATGTGGGGGGCTCATGGTGAACCACAGCGATGCTCGACTGCAGCGCAGCTTCCTGCCCTTGAGCGTGATGGATGTGCCAGGATCCTCCCCGCTCAGGAACAGCGCTGGGTTTTCACAGGGAGCAGGGAAAGGGGGAGCGGAAAGGGAGGAAGGACGAGACAAGCTCTCCTTGTTGTGATCCAGTGTTGGCAGGAAGGACGAGCCCTCCCCTGCGCCCTCCCGCACCACCGCGCGCGGGCTCCTGCCCCGTCCTCCTCATGGGGCTGAGCCTGGCTCCTTGTAAGTCTGATGAGGAAGGGCTGAGGGACCTGGGGGGTTTAGTGTGGAGAAGAGAAGGCTCAGGGGGGACCTGATCGCTCTCTGCAACTGCCTGACAGGAGGCTGTAGTGAGGTGGGGGTCTCTGATCCCAAGTTACAAGCAATAGGTCAAGAGGAAACAGCTTCAAGCTGCCCCAGGGCAGGTTTAGCTGGAGCTGAGGAACAATTCCTTGCCCAGAGGGTGCTCAGGCATCGGAACAGGCTGCCCAGGGCAGGGCTGGAGTCACCGTCCCTGCGAGTGCTCCCACCCCGGGCAGATGAGACCCTCAGTGCCAGGGGTTAGTGGTGGCCTTGGCAGTGCTGGGAATGGTTGCACTTGATGGTCTTTAAGCTCTTTTCCAACCTGATTGATTGATGGTTCTGTGTTTCAGCTGGGTGGGAAGATGCCACCTCCAAGGTCTTGGTGGGGATGGGACAGGCTGGACCAGCACACCGAGCCCCACATGTCCTCCCCATCACCTCCATGCTGGAGAGGAGCCCAGAGCTCTCTCCACCAATTGATGGTGTGGGGAAATAATTCAGTTCTAACATGAGGTGTTTTTTGTAAGAGAAATAGATGGAGGATTTCACCAGCCTCTGATTTTTAACGGGTGCTTGGAAAAAGACCTGGGGGTAGGGAACCAGCCAGCTCAGATCAACTGAGAAATCACTGCCTGTGAAGAATGCCCATGGGCAGCGTGATTTGGGAACCGAGGGACAGGCACCACGAAGGAGTGCTGAGTACTCAACACTGTGGGTAGAGAAAAGGGTTTAGCAGTGCAAGGACCAGGGGGAAAGCAAAGCTTTGGAGTACAGTGGGTCTTGCCAAGCCCTGTTAATAGCATTCGTTTAACACATCTCCCACAGCACAAGTGACACTAATCCCGCTGCAGGAAGGGAGCGGGGACAGGCAGGCAGGGAAGCGGGGCTGCTGTCAGAGCTGGGCTGACATCTCCCCAGCCCAGCCCTGCCCCTGGCAGCTGGGGGCTGCTAATTTCCAGCCCTTCAGCATCAGTCTTCCCCCATCAGACACCAAGTGGAGCCCCATTAGCAGCAGGCACCCGGGAAGCCTGGCTCCTGCTGGTAGCAGATAATGCCATAAAGAAGCAAATAAAGAGGGAAACCACTAATTGGATTCACAGGTCTCTCTCCAGTGTCCTGACAGAGAGAAGCGAGCAAGTGACATTATCTCCTTGTCACAACCCCCAGGGGGAGACTCATTTCAGGACAGGATGGTTTGTGTTGGAAAGGACCTTAAAGCTCATCCAACTCCAGCCCCTGCCCCGGGCAGGGACACCTTCCACTAGAGCAGGTTGCTCCAAGCCCCTGTGTCCAAGCTGGCCTTGAACACTGCCAGGGATGGGGCAGCCACAGCTTCTCTGGGCACCCTGTGCCAGCGCCTCAGCACCCTCACAGGGAAGAGCTTCTGCCCCAGAGCTCATCTCAGTCTCCCCTCTGGAGCCCTCCTTAAGAGGACACCATTCAGTGGCAGCAGCTCGACCCTGCGCCAGGCACCTCTTGGCCTCCGTGGCATTTGAGCGTGGTGTTAAAGCCTCGGCTGCAGCAGGGTGCGATCGAGTGATCCTCTGCTTTCCGGAAGAGCCAGAGGAGTCCTTTGCTTTCTACTATGGAGAAACACCAGAGCACATGTGTCAGAGAAGGAAACCTGAGTTCCCCAGTGGCTTTCTCAGCGCTCCCCTTCCCCTCTTCCTTCTTCTTCCTCTTACTGCATCCTCAGAACCAGCAGCTTTTCCTATGCTTGAAGGTGCTGGTGCTGCTGCTCCATGGCCCCATGTCCTGGCTGAACCCAGCATTCCCAGTGCCGGAGCAGAGGGCGATGGCTTCGGCTCGCTCCGTATCCCGCAGTACCGGAGCCGGGGCTCGCGGCCAGCTCCCAGGCGGAGCGGGCAGGAATGTCGGCTGCTCGGCAGGACGCTGCTGGGAAAGGGCTGGGGGAGCTGCTTTGATTTATTAGTTCTGCTTTAAGGTTTGTTGTTTGCTTTTTCTTCTCTGAAACAAGCCCCCAGGAAGGGGTTTGGAATATCAGGACATTTGATCCCGAGTGTATTATAAACCCTAAACGACGGCAATCTGGCCATTATTAAAATACCTTCCTGGGCAGCATCTATCTAAACAAGCATGTCTAGGAGGCTGTTTTCATTGACTCCATTTCAGCCCTGTTACTCGTAATGACCTGTCCTGTTGCCAGGAAGCAGAAGAGCTGTAGGGTTTGGGACAAATTGATTTCAGGGAGATGTTGCTCTGCGGAGGGATCCAAGTACATTTCTTTCCCCACTTTGCATGGAAAGCTATTTTTCTTCCTTGCTGCCTCATCCTAGCCAAGAAAGAGGCTCCAACGTGAACTTACTTGGCAAGAAAGCGGGATGATTGGTAATTTCATCTGCTGAGTCCTTTCTTTTTTGCCTTTTTTAACTGTTCATGGGTGAAATGAATGTCCTGAGGAACTGGGAGCCTCTTGTGCATGGGTACAGGGTTGATTTCAAAGGACAGGAGCATGTTTAGCCTTGCACACATCTGCCTGCCTCCTGCCAGCTTCACCGTGATGCCAAGCCATTGCTGGGGTCATCCCTGCCCAGACTGGCCCCATTTTTGCTTTCTTGTTCCCCCAGTCTTTCCAATGGCAACTCCCTGGGTTCCCATTGAGCCTGTGTCTGTCTCCTCTCACCCAGAAGGAAGCCAAGTGCCCTGTCCCTCCCTCGGCCTCTGCTGAGTATTCTTGCCAGTGGAATGGTCTCATTAAGGCAGAGTAATTAGCGGTCCCTTGGCTGCCCTCCATGGAGCTCCATCTCTGTCCCTGCTCTTCCCACCTCCGGAGCCGCGGCCGGGCTCGTGCAGGGATACTCTGGGGCCGAGCCTGGTGCTGGGGATGTGCCAGTGACCCCTGAGTGTTCCCTTTGGGATGTGCTGCGATGCTGCACTGGCTGGACACCCCAGAGGTCCAGAGGGAAGGGGGATGCTCTGGTACCTTCCATTACATGTCAGTCTGTCTGCCCGAAGGGGGCTGGTTTTAGCTTCTGGGGATGTTTGGCTGGTTCAGAGGCCACAAGGATCCTTCCGAGCGCCGAGTCAGACGTCCTGGACATGGGCCACCAGCTTCCACCCAGCAGTTCCTCCTCTGAGCTCAACAGCTTAACAAGAGGGGGTTTAAATTGGGTTAGTTTTTAGCCTGCTTTTCTAAGGCAACAAGGCTGACGTGATGGCGGCGGCTGCCCTGGCAGCAGTCCCCCCCTTCCCGATGGAAGCTGGTGGCTCCTTGCACAAGAAGGTGTCTGTTCCTGGTCCCTGGAGGGGCACAGGGTGCCCGTCCATCCCTGCAGGGCTGGAGTTTGTCTTCGTGCCTGCCCTGTTAACATACTTCTAATTAAGGAAAATTGTCCCCAGGAGCAGTGTTTACCCACGGAGCACGTTGCCGTCACAGAGACGGTCTTGTTCTCCGGGAGGGGGAGAAGGGTGTCTGCGGAGGGAAGAGACAGAAATTCCTCTGGATTATGGTATTATGTAAATGTAGCGAACGGATCATTCCGTGTAAAAAGGAAAGTAGGAAACCAACGTATTTGCGAAGCCCTGGGGACCGCATTCCTGACGAGCCTCCGCTCCTCTTCTGGAGGCGGTTTGGAACCGGAACATGCGGCAGCTTTTCCAGGCTGCTTTTCCGCAGGAGCCGCTCGCCTGGTGCTGGTGGCGCATTGGACGCCCCCTGCCCCTTGGGCTCGGGCTCACGTGGCTTTGCCAGGAGCAGGGGGATGCCCAGCTCCAACGTGGTGCCCACGGTGTGGTGCATCTTCTGCTTGGGGCTGCATGGTTGTCCCCGTGCAGGTCGCTGCAGCCCAGTGCCTCGGGCACTTGTTCGCTGCTGGATTGTGTTAGGTCTCATCCACCAGAGCCGAAAACAACCTGTGGGTTGTTCTTAGTAGATGCACTTGGACATAAATGTTCTTTATTTAAAAGCAACGTGAAATGGCATCAGCAGAGCTCAGTGTTTCATAGAATCGTGGAATTATTTGTGTTGGAAGGGGCCTGACAGCTCCTCCAGCTCCAACCCCCTGCCCCGGGCAGGGACACCTTCCACTAGAGCAGGTTGCTCCAAGCCCCTGTGTCCACCCTGGCCTTGAACACTGCCAGGGATGGGGCAGCTCCAGCTTCTATCCCATGTGCTTGGGCAAGAGGGAAAATGCACCTCAGCAGAAGGGGCACCTTCAGCAGCACCGAGCGCTTCTTTCCAAGCTCTTTGCACCTTCCCTGCTAAAGGTGGTTTCGCTTCCACACTTGCTGTGCAAGAGCCCAGCTTTGCTGCCGGGCTGCACGCGTCCCAGCAGCAGCTGTTTCGGAACTGTGTTGAAATCCGTGTTTTTTAGTCTGCGAGAAGATTGCGCGTTTCCTTCCTCCTCGTGTCAGGCCACAATTGATGTATTTGCAGGCTGCACAACAACTGATTCATGCAGGAGCAGAGTTATGTGCTGGCTCAGCAAAGCTCCTTCCCCAAAGAAACCTACAGCCTTGCGGTGCTTCACTGGTTGTGGGGCAAAGCTGATGCTCTGTGGCTCGGGTTAAGGGAGGGAGAACTTCTGCGGAGGGGATGACCCGCCTGGATCAAGGAGCTCTTTGAGCGGGACAAGATGCTCACAGCCCCTTCAAGCACAGGGTGAAATTGGGGTTGGGGAGGGGGGAAATGTTACTGCTGAGAGTGCCAGGGAAGAGCTGACAGAGCCAAGAACTTCTTGGGTGGAGGCTGGATGCTTCGCTGCCTCTTGGGGCAGTTGCTGTCCATGAGGGTGTGCTGGTAGTGCTGCGACAGATTTCAATGTGGTGTGAGAGGAGCCTGGGCTGGAAGGGACGTGCGGGAGCCTTCTCCATCTGGCCGGCTCCAGCTTCTTGCACTGGTGGCCGTGAGAAGGAAAATCCAAGCCCAGGGGTGATTTTGTGGCAGGGATCTCAGCAAAAGCTTGGTCAGGGATAAGTGGGTTCATGGTGAGCGTGAACCCAGGAAACATCTGTGCGGGTGGGTTTCGGGCTTTGCTGAAGTTGCCAGCCCGCCCTTGTTGAGCAATGTGCTGCTTGAAGATGAACTTCTCGGTGCTCCTTCTCCCCTCGGTCCTTCCTTCATCTGCCCTCTCCCCACAAGGAAGGTCAAAGCTCGTGTCAACCAGCACGTTCCTGGCCAGCGTGTCCGAGAGTGGACCGCAGAGATTGGTTGGCTTCTTCCAGGAAGAGCCTTGAAAGTTGCCATTCCCTGTTCTCTGCCCCCACAAGCTCGTTTTCAAACACGAGCCAATAAATAGGACTTGGGAAATGAGTTCTGCGTGTTGCAATGCCTGCAACGCCCAGCCCTGGTTGAGCAAGGAGGAAGACTCTGGGGCGGGAATTGATGGGGAGGAAGCATTCACCAGCCCTCCTCTGCTGCCCCCCCAGCTTCTTCCTTCACAGGATCCCTCTTGTCCCTGCTGGTGTCCCTTGCACGTGTCTTGCTGGTCATGGGTGGCTCTGGCACCCACTGTGCTGCTGGGGGGGCTGCCACATCTCCCAAAGGCAAGTGGTGAGCGGGGGGAGAGCTCACTGTGGGCTAACACGAGGGGCTGAAAATAAGTGTTTGCTAAGTTAGCTTCCACTGGGAGTTCAAGGGGAAATCCAGGTTTAGCTACAAGAAAGAGCTGAAAAGAATGATGATAACAATAATACTAATGATGATAATAATGATGATGATAATAAACCACCGTCATTCCTGCAAAGCAGAGGGGAGGATGGTGAGCAGGGAGAGAAGGAGCAAGCTGGAAAACAAAAGCCTTTGAGAAGGGTAATGCTTTCCAGCTGCAAAAATACAGCTTGGGAGAAGAGCAAGTGCTTGCGTCACCCCCAGTGCCCCGGCCCTGCGGCTCAGGACCCTCTGATGGCGAGAGGCAACGGTGCAGAGTGGTGTGAAGGGAGCCGCAGGCCCCAGGAAGTGAGATTCTGGAGACCTAGAGCTTGTTTTGGCCATTTTCCCTTCTGCTTAGCCCTTGAGTGCCGTGTTGGTGAACTTCTGCCCTGTTGGACGTGGCTCTGGCTCGGTGGGATGCAGCTGGTGAGGTGGCAGCAGCCCCATGATGCTTTGTGAGGGGAGAGCGATGGGAAAGGAGAACCAAGGTGCTAGTGATGGGGTGGTGGTGGCCAAGCCCTGTGGCTGGAGGGGGTCAGCATCCCTGTGCATGAGGGGGTGAGGGCCTCTGCTTCATCCCGCTGGGTGCTCCGGGTCCGGCCCTGCTTGGATCACTTCCCTGGTCCTGTGACTCTGACTCAGCCCCGCGGGCGCCGGCCAAGACCTGGTTTGGGGGAATTCTTGCACATCCCTTTGCCGGAGCAGCCTCGCGCACACGGCCGGGGGTGAACCGGGGCTGGGGGGGCAGGCG
>NW_009929281.1:0-23991 GCF_000696875.1 Nestor notabilis
CCGGGCAGGCGCGGAGCCCGCGGGGGGAAACCCAGCGCCGGGAGAGGAAAGGGTCGGGGCTCCGTGCAGGGAGGTTTGATGTTCCATCAGCTGCTGCTGCCGGGAGTGCGCGTCACAGAACCACAGCATCCCAGCCTCGTTTGGAAGGGACCTTAAAGCTCATCCAGCTCCAAACCCTGCCACGGGCAGGGACAACTTCCACAACCACCGACTGAGCCAAGAACCTGGCCTTGAACACTGCCAGGGATGGGGCAGCCACAGCTTCTCTGGGCACCCTGTGCCAGCGCCTCAGCATCCTCACAGGGAAGAGATTCTGCCTCAGAGCTCATCTCAGTCTCCCCTCTGGCAGGCTAAAGCCATTTCCTTTTGTCCTATCAAGTGCCTCAAAGCGATTCCACACAAGCAGCATCTCAGGATAGGAAAATAGGATTCTTACTACAAAATAAAATTAACGCAATACGAGTAGGTGAGGAGTCATAGCAGGTCAACAGCAGCATGAGGAAAGCAAAGGTGAAATAGTGGTGGTACCTAGCTGGGCAGCAGAATTCCCACTGGTTTTGTCACATCAAAGCTTCCCACAGGAACACCATCCCATCAAAGCTTCACCCCAGGAACACCATCCCATCAAAGCTTCACCCCAGGAACACCATCCCTAAATTCAGACACATGAGAATAATAAGCTTGTTTCAAGTCAAATGCCAGTTTCTAAGTGTTCCTTACTAACCCTGCCTGAATAGATACAAAAAGCATTTCTTATGCAGTTGTACAGCTAAATCGATAATACCCTTATGAAGAATGGTCCCTCAATAGCAGCAGTATCTGTCAAACCAAGGATAAATGTGCAGAAGCACTCTTTTCTCGTGAGGAATAATGTTTCTTTATGAGACTTCCAGATAAATGTCTTTCTTTTTAAAATATTCTGCCTTTGGCATGGCATTCAGTTTTGATAGATGCCTGGACTTCACCTTGGTATTTATTCAGCAATGGGAGACTGTTATCCCAAGAAAACATTCTATCCCTTTGACATTATCTTTTAATTAACATTTCTTTTTGTTCCAGCTCTTTGTGCACTTGCTTCAGCATTAGTTCAGTGTATCTACCTTTTCTTCAATGTTATACTGCTTGGTGCTTAATTAGAGCTTGAGTGTTCTTTGGTTAACTAGATACATATATAATATGTTGTAATTTCATTTTCTTTTAAATTAACTTCTAAGCTTAAATTAAACTTCCAGACTAGATTCCGTATTTTTTGGATGCTGTAAACTGTTTTTCATAGGCACCTTCCCATTAATCAGTCACATCTCAACTATGACACCCACACTTCTCCAAATGGCAAGTTTGCTCAATTATTCATTTTTTCGCCACCAAAAATGAAATTAGAACACCTACTCCTCTGCTCTTGCTAGCCATGATGTCTGTTGCTTTCATTTCCCTCCTCTCATGGTACAGAAAGCTGGATTCCCACCTGCAGGATGATTCCTAATAGGCCCCCGGTAATACCTTTCCTTCCTGTGTCAGCAGCAGAGACACGCTTTCCTGGAGGCACCCAAGGAAGCTCTGTGCATGTTTAGACTGATGCCTGATCACTCTTGCTGGGATGAGGTTCTTTTGGTCTCCAGCAAAAATAGAAATACAATTTAGACATGTACCTATTTCCATGTAGGACTCACTCTTTAACAGAAAATATTGTTTATAGCATGTATTTACCATCTGGGCATTCTGGGATTGTTACTCTTGATACCACCACGCTCCAAGGAACTGTCACTGCGGAGGGCGAACACCTGAGGAGGTACCTGTGCATGGGCAGTCCTCATAGCAGTGGAGGTACAGCCCAGCTGTGGAAACATCTGCAGTTAGCTTCATTACAGCAACAAGTTGCTAACAGTTTTTAAACAAGCTGCATGGGGCCTAACAGTGTCTACAATCGTGTCAGACTGGTTTGGGCTGGAAGGGCCCTTAAAGCTCATCCAGACCCAACCCCCTGCTGCAGGCAGGGACGCCTTCCACTAGAGCAGGTTGCTCCAAGCCCCTGTGTCCAACCTGGCCTTGAACACTGCCAGGGATGAGGCAGCCACAGCTTCTCTGGGCACCCTGTGCCAGCGCCTCAGCACCCTCACAGGGAAGAGCTTCTGCTCAAGAGCTCATCTCAGTCTCCCCTCTGGCAGGCTAAAGCCATTTCCTTTTGTCCTATCAAGTGCCTCAAAGCGATTCCACCCAAACAGTATCTCTGGATAGGAAAATAGGACCTTGCACTGTTGTTGCGTCATATCTTTTTGAGTAGGAAGGTAATTACCTCCTGTGCTGCCTTTTGGACGTTCCCTGAGCACCAGTTTTCTGCCAGCAGACTTCTCAAGGTGAATGACTTGGGAAACCTCACAGTGTGGGAGAAGAAACACGACAGAGCAAGTAACAACATTTTTGGTTCACTAGTCACTCTGAAAGAAACTTTACTGAAGAAAATTTGGGGTTCACATTATCTTCTTCCATCATCGCAATACTTAAAACAAAGTGAAATTTCACACAATTCAGTCTGCCCTGCAATTCTATTTTGAATACATAAAAGGGAAATATTTTTATTTAAAAACAAAATTCAGACTCAAATCATTAACTTTTAAATGAACACACATCCACACAATGTGCTCGAATAGCTGAACTTTGGCTGAAAGAGATCCTTTAAAAGTTCTGGTTTTAAAGAGAGTTCCAATCTTCTCTTTACAAATTTAAGAAGCAGGGGTGTTGCACCCCTGGGGGTGTTGGTTGATGAGAAACTCGACATGAGCAGGCAGTGTGCGCTTGCAGCCCAGAAACCAACTGTATCCTGGGCTGTATCAGAAGCAGCATGACCAGCAGGTCAAAGGAGGTGATCCTGCCCCTCTACTCTGCTCTTGTGAGACCTCACTTGGGAGTATCGTGTCCAGTTCTCGTGTCCTCAACATAAAAAGGACATGGAGCTGCAAGAGCAAGCCCAGAGGAGGCCACGAGGATGATAAGAGGGCTGGAGCACCTCCTGTATGAAGACAGCCTGAGAAAGTTGGGGCTGTTCAGCCTGGAAAAGAGAAGCTGCATGGAGACCTCAGAGCAGCCTTCCAATATCTGAAGGGGGCCTACAAGGATGCTGGGGAGGGACTCTTTGTTAGGGACTCTAGTGGTAGGACAATGGGTAATGGGTTTAAACTTAAACAGGAGAAGTTTAGATTAGATCTAAGGAAGAAGTTCTTTCTTAGTGAAGAAGTTCTTCACAGTGAGGGTGGTGAGGCACTGGAATAGGTTACCCAAGGAAGTTGTGAATGCTCCAACCCTGGCGGTGTTCAAGGCCAGGCTGGACAGAGCCTTGGACGACATAGTTTATTGTGTGGTGTCCCTGCTCATGGCAGGGGGGTTGGAACTAGATGATCTTAAGGTCCTTTCCAACCCTAACTATTCTATGATTCTATGACAATGAGCATAAGCAGCAGCAAACACGAGAAGATGACCCAAGTCTCTTAGAATAAAGGCATGTGCTCATAATAACCAGAAAATAGTTACAGGCCATACAGAACCCAGCCTTCTCTACATTTCCTGGAATCCTTCAAAATTAGGCCCCAACACACCATGAAGGTGATAAAATAGATGAATTGCCACCCAACTCACACAGTGTCCTGGTGTTACTTCTCAACAGATAGCTCTATTTGCCCAAGACAGAGGAAATGTTTTCTCCTTACACCATTTTGCTTTTGTTAAGACAAAGCGCAACTTGAAGGATTTTGACAATATTATGGATAACACTGGGGTCCTGTGGAAAGGGATTTTATTAATTGCTGCATACTTGAAAGCACAGTTACAATCATTGTTACAATAAATACCAGCAAGCTATTAACTCTCAAGGTTTGGTCTGTTTAATGTGCTCTTCATCATCCAGGAGACCATTCACCTCATGTTGAAAATCATAAACAGCACCTCTGGGAGAACAGACTGCCTTCAAAGAGAAATGCTTTGTTATAACAGGCTTTGGTCTGAAATGGATTCAGGTAACAGCCTTGTCTTTCCAGGGGCTCGTTCCAGACCGCTCATGGGATTTGTCTCTTTAAAGTCCAGGGATCTTCCCGGAAAAAACTTAACCCTGATGAGTGGTGAAACGTAAGGGGATTTCCATACCAAGAAACAGTGAAGTTGGAGGCAACAGTCAGTGGTAGCCACTTCATGAGACTATGGATCCAGTTATCCATAATCGGAATCAGTGATGTAACCTTTGCGTCACCTGCCCCACAGGTGAAGCAGTATAATGCCAATTTAAGAGTTGATGCAACTTACGAGTATTATTTTAACCTCCTAGAAACTTCCCAGTCACTGTCTGGAGCTGGAATAATGCGAGAGTTGGAATAGTCCCAGTAGGTTTGATCAGGTCTAACATGTGCAGCCATCCTCTGTATGGAGGCAGCTTAGCTACCTCTGAGGTCTCACCCCTATCTCTTGTCAAGACAGCTTGCCCTCTGTAGACAAAAAAAGCAGTGTGCACATCAGCTCAGTTTGTTTCATGTGTGCAATGTAGAACAGCCCTCCTCAAAGGGCAGGACACCCTCAGCATGGAGGTTAGTCACAAAGTGTGTGTGTTAAAACTACTTTGATTTGAGGCTTTTGAAACAGAAAGAATGTGCTACAGGTAAATCAGGGATGAAACACTTTTAAAGGAACATACAGAAAAGGGATTTATAATTTACATTAGGACAGGAAATTTCGCAGAAAAAATTTTAGCATAATTTAAAATCATTACATGATTTTCTATGGAAATTTTAATCAGTGTTTTTCATTCAGAAAATAGTATTTTGAGAGCCTGTGCTACTCTAATCTTTTTGGTCCTGAGGGCTTTGAACTGCCCTGTAATGACATGCCTGAGATCAGGCATTTACTTCCGTGGTGCGTAGAAAATGTGAAGTTATTGATTCCTGTAATCCAGCAGAGCAGAAAAAGGTCTGTGCTTTTTATAGTCCAAAAAATGATACAGTTTTCTGCCTTTGCTGTTGCTCAGAGCAGCAGGAAATGCAAGGCCTGAAAATTCCTTAAAGATACCATTATTCTCCTCACCGTCTGTCTTCCCTCTTATTAGCCTAAGTCCTTCTCCCTCACTGAATTACAGCTAACTGCAGTCCTCAGTTTTTGAAACAATAGAGCGTGACACCACTAGCCACCACTTTGTGTCTGCAGTGTCACGTGAGTTTCAAACCCAGAGACGTAGGAAATCACAACACAACTCAGATTATACACATCCCAGCAAGGCTTTAACCAAAACAGACCTTAAATAGCCTCAGATTCACCAGAGGGACTCAGCTTGATGCCGTGAGCCCATGATTAGGGAAGGAAGCCATGAGACTTGATTTACTCCCATGCACTGTAAACAATCTGCAAGTCAGTATCAGCATGGAGAAAATGGCATTTAGCACCAGGAGGTGCTTTCTGAAGCAAGGGAAGCTTTCAGACAAGTGGTTCATTTGCAGGTCCTGCCAGAGGTGCAGCCAGCTCCTTAACTGCAGGAACATGAGCACAGGAGAGACATACAATTCATTAATAACACATTCCCCATTGTCTCCAAGTTCATTTGTATCCATTCTCCCAGAGTATATTTACAGATGCATGTATGGTGTGAAATTTCATCATTGCACTGCCAGTTACAGAGACAATCTGAAGTCTAATATTCCCTTATCTACGAAAATAAGCCGGGTTGTGCGTAACATGTAGATTTCATAATATTCACTTCTAGGAACAACCAGATACACAAAACCTGTTTTCATCTAATAATTAGCATGTTCAGATGAGCACATTTAGTTGCTCTTTGCTCTGTTCTGATTTGTAAGTGCTTTGGTAATATGAGTGATATTTATTCTGTTTATAATACACAAGAAAGCGGTGAAGTAAAACACAAAATTCTTTCCTTCATTTTCCAAGCACATTCCATAGAAACACATTCAGACATCTGATACTCAGCTGGTGATAAAAGTGTAATAAACATTGGCAATCTACCAGGGAAAGACTGAATCTCAGGTTTCCGGACATCTTTTTGTTTCTGGTGGTCTCACACACCTTTCCCATTGACAAGGTAACAATTGCTACAGTTTCCAATGCATTACTATTTCCTAGTAATTAGTATTGAAACAAGTAGAAAGGTGAATTCCTACCACAATAGGAAGGGACTGATGTCCAGTCTGACAGTCTTATGAGAGAAGATTCATCAGAATCCTTGGTATGCCCTTTAGATACACATCACACGTTTCTTGGCATTGCAGCATCTTCAGAAAAGGTACTGCACAACAAGTAAGGGCATTCAAGCTCATGCTTGAAAACAAACAGACCTGAAAGTTCAAGTTTCTTGAAAGAATCTTCTCTAAAGAGCAAGGTCAATATAGATATCTGGTTTAAATATACAGAAAAATTATATTTGACTATTACTTTGCTACAGATTAAAGCCAAGCACTTAAAATGGATGCAGGAACACGAGTCTTCTGCTGCCTCAGGACAAGTAGCATTTGCAATGACCAGGAACACATCTGCTGTTCCAAAAGAAGTGAGGGGTTCAGTGAAGTGCGGTGTGCCTTGTGGGAATAACCATCACGACATGAGACATACTTGAAACATTTCAAATCCATTATCCCTTCCAATATTTTCCTAGCTTTAGATTCCTAAGTGCAATGTAACAATGCCTCAAGAGAGATCCTGAAGGAATTTCAATAGCAACATTTGGCTGAGGTCAAGAGAAGCAAAGGAACTACAACTATGTGACCCATTACTAAATGACCTGGCTTTATTCCAGGCTTTGTAGGTCTGACAAGCTCAGAACTATTCAGAAACTCTCTTTCAGAGTCAAAGGCCTTCAGATGAAATTCCTCAATGGCACCATGAGATGTTCACACATTTAGATAGGGAAGTCTTGGGATAACTAGATAGGACATTTTATTTGTTCTCCAATATCACAGCACACAACAGAGATGAACTATATTAGGCATCATGAATTAATACCAACTCTTATTTTCACAAGCAGGCAGCTAGTACAATCCAGCTCTTTATGCCTGGCATAGTAAACTTCCCTCTAGTAAGAGAGAAGTTTCTGCTGTTGAATGTCAAAGTTGTCATGATCACAAGAGGACAGACAGGAAAACATAGCTGAGCAAGGCCACACAGCTCCTGAGACCATCACCCTGCACCCCTGCCACTGGCCAGGCCATGGCTCTTGAAGGAAAGAACTCAACTGTTACACAAAGCATTTCAAAAGAAAAGGGGCATATGCAGGGGATGCTGGGGATATTCACTGTTCATTTTTAAAAGGTGAAGAACACTCCTTTGGGTCATGGTGATCAAATTCCTTAATGAACTTCCCAATGGGATTTTCAAACCAGTTTTTCAGTCACATTAAGCAACATTTATTAAAAATTGACTTAAATAACATTGATCTAGACTTGGATACACTGCTCACAGGAACTCAAGGTGGCAGACAGGAGCCTGCAACTATGCTTGCTCTGCTTTGTACCCAGGAAGCGCTTCAGGAAGCCAGAGGTCTATAAAGTGAAGATAAATCCTGCCAGCAAGAAAATAAAGTGTCAAAGGAGAGCCTGCATTGGCTCTGTGTGGCTACAACATGACTCTGGGCTGCTCTGGTGGGTGGTCAGAGGAACTGCCAGACAGAATCTATCCCCAAAACCAGTTGTGACAAATACTGCTGCATCACGCTCCCACATCTGGGATGTGATGTCTGTTTGTTTTCCATAGAACAAAGTAACATTGCACAGTTGCATTGCAATAAAAATTCCTACTGGTGAAGAACTGTAAGACATATATATACAGATATATATGCATATATTTATATATAAAAAGATAGTAGTAGTAGTATGGGAACGAAGATACACTCGGATGCAATTGCAGTTTAAGAAATACCTGCTTTTTATGAAGCACTAAATCCTTTCAAAGCACCCTTCAAAATGTTCACAAAAAATAAGAGAATTGCAGAGAAAGATGAGCCCTTCCTTTTCCTCACCATCTTCCATGTGACTAACACTTGCAGCCAGAACAAAACAACCCCATACTTTTCAACTACTTCAGCAAAGCTCCTCACAATGTATAAAAAGCAGCTTATACCTTATTTTCATTCCACAGGAAGTTGTTTTGACCAAGACACGTTGATTGCACAAGGTGTTGGTGATAAACCTCCCTCACTTCTGAGGCTAACAAGCTGCTTATGGGTTGCAGTATGCCAATGGCCAGCAATCAGCACCATCCTCATTCAGCCATTCTGATTACACTAATTCTTGTATTAGTGCTGCATTAGTTGCAGCTTGTATCATCTGGATTTGGAGTGATTTAAAGCAGCAGCATGGGATAGAGACTTTTCTTACTTCTTCTAGTGCTAGAAAAGGTGAAAAAAATCATGGAAAGCCTAGGTAAGGCAGTTCACCCCCTGCCTGCTGCCCTGTTGTGTGCTGCAGGCTTTCTTCTCTTCTCCCCACCCAGGCCTTTCCTCTGATCAGTGAACCCCATGAGAGTATTTGCAGTTCTCCTAAATTTAGGTGTTATTTTTCTCTTATGAAATATGGTATTAACTTAAAGGTGAGTCAGTTCTGCTGGGTCAGTCTGGTCTTTCCTAGTTCTCTACCTGAAATAATTTACCTTTGGAAACTCCATACATCCTTGGGCTGTATGGCTGCTATGAGGGAGAGAAGATCTATCCGGGATTTGGCAGAGCCCCCAGGAGTTTCACATGTATGTAAGAACTGTTATGGTTGAGTACGGTGAATCAAAATATGCAATGAAGTTTATTCTTTCTAGGCTCTCCCAGTATTAGCCTTACTTCTGAAACTCTGTTCTTCATAATTACGACCAAAGCTTTCCATTGAGTGCTTGCTAATAACATGCTGGTTAGGGGGTGGCAGAGGTTGGTGCACTGCTGGGGTTGGCATTACAGATTTGTTGAGAAATAAAACGAACAAAAGTAAAATTTAAAGGTATAAATGTCGGGAATCCTTGAGTATGCCCCTAAACAAGGGCATTTTGAATGAGTAGTTGTGAACTGTGGACCTGCAGCTCAGCTGTCCAGAAGTGTATTTACCATTATTAACACCACTACCCCTACACAGCTTCTCTGGTGTGCAGGAGATCTGTTTGCTAGTGGTGGCTCTTGAATGAGTGGATGTGACAGAAAAGGAAATTAATTATTCTTCTCCAGAGCATGGTTTGAATCATGCACAATAGTAACTTCTGGGCACGTGCTTGGATTATAATGAGGAGAAAACAAAATAGCTCAGTATTGTTCTTCCTGTGCCCTCAACTAGAGTGGGGTCCTTCTGAAAGGTCCCTGCCCACAGAATAGCACTGTCTGAACAGGTAATAAAAGATCATAAAATATTACATGTGAAAAAAGAGGTGCTTTGAATTTGCACAGGTAATCTTATTCTGGTATTAACCGACTCTTCAGTGTTGTTATTTTTTATATATATATATAATTTTTAGCATCTTTTTATCTGAACTTGTATGTTTTGTAACAGCTTATCTTTTGGCAAGCTGTTATTGCTTTACTTGAATATTTGCATGACTAAACAGTGGCATTTGTTAAAAGAAGGAAAGAAACCCAACAGTGTGTTTTCCCCCTCCTTATAAACTCCCCTCCATTGTGCAAAACTAGCCTAGCCTGGAAGCCACCTTCCATATGAGCCCAGCTGAAGAGCTGCAGTACATTTCATCCATTTAAATTGTCAAGACAACTAAGCCTTTGGGGAGCCACATTCTTCATACTTTCAAATGTGTTTAAGCTGAAGGCCAGAGGCAGAAGGTATATCATCACAGATAACTCTTATTCCACCGTAAATGCTCCATGCATTGGGTATGATGCCAGTGTCTACTGAGAAGACCACAAAAGCTCATAGTGTTATTTTGGACTTGAGATGAGCTGAAGGCTATGTCAAGTGACAGATAATGAGAAACAAACTCCATAGTAAATACCTAGCTCCAGGAACAGAAGATTGTGAGTTATTCTGGTTGGGTTTGAAATCAGCTATGTGTAATATTTACATAGATCAGTGCTGTCTCCTGGCAAGGCAGTAATGCTCTGGGGTTTCACCTTTCCCTCTTCCTGAAGCTCTCACGCAGAGCTCACTGCCTAGCAGTGAGATAAGTCAAGCAGAGTGACTGCTTAACCTCTTGCTAATTTTCACAGAATCCCAGACTGGTTTGGCTTGAAAGGAACTTAAAGCTCATCCAGTTCCAACTCTCTGCCACAGGCAGGGACACCTTCCACTAGAGCCCCATCCAGCCTGGCCTTGAACACTGCCAGGGATGGGGCAGCCACAGCTCCTCTGGGCACACTGTGCCAGCGCCTCAGCACCCTCACAGGGAAGAGCTTCTGCCTCAGAGCTCACCTCAATCTCCCCTCTGGCAGGTTCAAGCCATTCCCCTTGTTCTGTCCCTCCGGGCCCTTGTCCAAAGCTCCTCTCCAGGTTTCTTGTTAGCCTGCTTAAGGTATTGGAAGACTGTTACAAGCTCTCCCCAAAGCCTTCTCTTCTCCACACGAGCAAACCCATTCACACTAAGTTGTCATCTCTAGAGAATATTCCCCCTTCCCAGTGCCTGCCTTGCAACATTGAGCTGTTTACCCACTTTGTTAATTATTAGACAATCACATTTCTCTGCTCCTTCTATAAACCAGGACGCAAGGGACAGCTGGGAGAAAAGGAAGAAGGAGAAGGGGTGAAGGACAGTGCTGTGTAAACACAAAACTTGAGGCACCTTCTTGTTTTCAGTATCCAATATACAAGTCATTGGTTCATTAATCAAAAAATAAATCCTTACACTTTACAAAAAGCTAAATTTTAGCAGTTTGAAATACACAGATATTCTTTTCAACTGTATCACCAAGCCAAATATGTATTACCCACTTGTATTGCCATAGCTTGAATGTCATTCACAGTTTTCATTCCTTGTCAGTGGAGGCTAGTGCAGTGGGGATTTGCTCTGTTAGCAGGCAAAGGGGCAACACAGACAAAGAGTAAATGATGAACTGCAGCAAAATGCAAACATATCATGGGTGTAAGTACATAATCAGATATAATCAGTACCCAGGTATAAATTCAGGTCACCAGCCTGAACTGGAACTCCTGGTTTGCAGGGTAGATATGCTCTGGCTTGGAAAGATGTCTCAATTGTCTGTAACATGTTAAGAGGTTTTTTAATTTTTCATCTAAGTAGAGAAAAGATTAAAACCCATTGATTTTTCTGCTTGTCAATTTATTACAGAACCCTCTGAAGGAAAAGGAGATTTATCTGGTTCAAAAGATACCTTGCTTGGCCTTCTGAGGCATCAAGGTTTTGCTTTAACATTAGTCTCTACCCAGAGCAGCCCAGCGCTGGCAGGAAGGAATGTAGAGTCTAGAGCAGGATTCTGGACAGTATTTCCCAAATGCCAACTATTTGCTATTGCAAACCACAAGGAAATGTGAGCTGCAGCCATATATCCACTTCAGATACACTCACCTCAAATGTGGATCAATTTATAGCAAAAGACGCAATTCAGATGTAACAATTCAGAGGGCATGCAGTGTGCCAGGGCAAGTACATGCACACATCTGCTGAGGGGCAGACCATCTCTAAGTCCAATGGTGCATTTCTGAAACAATTTGGAAAGCTAATAATATATTTAGATCTTTTACAGATGGCTTTTGCACTGAAGGAGTATCTTGTGCTCTACTGAATTGTTTTTAATTCAATTACATCCTTTTCAAGGTGATCCAGGATTAAGAAAAGACCACAGTTAAGTGCCTGAGATACTGCTTAAATTTGAATTCCGAAGCAAATGTTGCTCTTTGCAAATATAGCACTTGCACATGCACCCAGTCCTGCAGAGTAACTTATCTGTTTAGTTCATTGCAAGATGAAAATCAAGCATAAGTTGGAAGGAAAAAATCTTTATGAGCTTTTAGCATAATTTTTAGTGGAACAGAATTACAGTCTCTAAAGCTAAGCAGATGCAAGATCTAATCTGAAAGAAAACTCCATGAAGGTCAAACAAAATGAGCTCTGAACTCCTGAAAACCAAACACATCCTATTACAAAGCTACAGAACAGATAGTGTAGGGTAATTTGTTTATTATTTTGGGTTTTACATTTAAAAATTAGGGCTATTCATTATTTATACTGAAAAATCTCATTTGTCTTTTGCTTTTCACCAAGTGCTTTTCCATTTAAAAGAGTCATTTGCCTGGAATTGAGCCAGATGTTAGTGAATAATTCACTACCTTTTCCCTTCACCCTGCCCTATTCATTAGAGCCAAAAGGTTCAAACTTCCAAATACCAAATCTTTATTCAAACAATTAGTAATACTCAAAGTCCTTAAAGCTGCTGCAGCAGTTGGCTGTGAACAAAGATCCTGGTTGTGAAATGAGAACTAGAAAGTGAAAACTTCAGGAACTTACGTATTTCCAAGCCATAGGCCTTTATCCAGTGTATTAGTGGGAATCTCTGCCTAATTTCATTTGATGGACACAGAGCTCAATTTGGCACCCTTATAATTAATTTTGGCTACTGCATAAAAATATGGGCGGAATAATCTACAAGGAGAAGCTACATGCTGCAGAGTTGCTTTAAACCCTTTTTCCTCTTCTAGGAATGATGTCAGATCCCTTGTTATATAAACCAGCGTGGCACTGTGGGGGCTCTTGTAATGTGAAACACTCAGAGCTGTATGCATTTTAAGCCAAAGCCCATGACTGTAAAATAAGCCAACATTGGGCTATATGGAGATTCTTCTAATTTTATTAATGTTTCCCACAACTTGTTGCAAACGTCTTAAATGATAAAAGAAAAAATGTTGTTCCATGGTTACTAAAATGAGTCAAAATTTGATGATTGCATGAAAACCTGCAATCATGAGACAAAGAGCCCCCTGTGGGGTTGGGTCTGGGTTACCACCACAGCTACAAAGAAATATTGGCAAGTCCACTGGAGAAGAAGTTGAGAATTGCAATTTCATGCTGGAGCAGAGTTCATTTAACAAGAGTGTTTAGTCTTGTAGGATTACTATTGCTTACAGTGTAACTAAGCTTGGCTCTAACAAGTTTATAAGCTGATCTTCCTGTCCTGTTATCCTCCGATTAGCATGCTTGTTATGCAGAGAACTGACCTGAGATAGTGAGAACTTACTCAAAAGGAACCAAAACCAGTAAGAAAAGCAAATGGGGGAAAGGACAATATAAATGTCCTGAGGATCTCAAGAAGAAACATTCCTAAAGAACGTAACAAATGGTGCCATCGAGATGCTAGCTAGTTAGAAGAAACCACACGGAAGATGGATGTTGATGTGCTCAGGGTGATCCTAAACAAGTAAAAGCAGACCGATAACATGCAGTAGAGAGCAGATCTCCCCTTGATGAATGGACAGAATGGAGAATAGCACCAAATGGCACTGAGCTTGATAATGAAAATCAGAGAGAGGCAAGCTATCATCACAGACTCCTACACAGCCCAGCATGTGTTGTAACAATGGGCTTCCAGCTGCTGGCATCAGAAACAAACCAGACTTAGGTGCACTTAGGTGTTATTAGAGATGTGGCCCTGTTCTATCATATCTCATGTGAGATGGACTGACTCTGGCTTGCTGTAAAGCTTGAAGTAAAACCAGAACTTGTATTTTCCCACTATATTGTGGGACTTTTCAATGCTATTTTTTTTCATATTACAATAACTTGTTTAGATTTTGGCTGCTCTGGGCATTGAGAAGAGTTTTTAACTGTGTGGGGACTCTTTTTTCCTTTGGCACTCAGTGATAAGTTAGAACAGGGCTGTGTGTACAGCAGGTCAGATTTTTCATTCTAACATTCTGTACCCTCCATTTGTCAGTGTCTGAATTTCATCAACCATTAAGCTGCCAATTTGTCTAGTTCTGTCTCCATGAAGTTCATCACAGCCTTCTCTTACAAAGCCTTACACTAAATAAGTTTGTCATCTGCAAATCCTGCTGAGCTCGTTTTTTTTGTTCTACCCCTCAGTTTTGTCTTTCTGGATAATGAATGAATGTATTAAATACAAACCACAGTTCAGATCCTTGAGACATGCTAATATTAACTTCCTACTGAATTGAAAACTGACAGTCTAATTAATTAAATTCCCTCCACAGCAACAACATTGCTGATGGTGAAAATTGGAATGACTTGTGATTTATCCCTAATCTGAAGAAAAATCCAAGCCATACCAACCACCCAAAACTCTGCAAGTACAGGGACCCACAATTTCCACTGAATGATGGGGCTTGTGAAAAACAGGCTATTTCAGGAAAAAACAAAACCAGTCGAAAAAAGAGGAAATATCACCTCTATCCACTTGCTCCACTTGCTGTTTACAGAATCACTGAGCTATCAAACAGCCCCTTAAGCGCTTTTTTCACCTATGAAATTGTTAAAAGCTAGAATAACATTGGAACATCAAAACTTGTTTAGGTATTTGATACAGAGAGGACAAAGTATAGAATTTATAGCTAAAAGGAATAAAATGAACTAAACTGGTGACTACTGTAGCTATAATGATGTTGGCAGGGTGTGCTTCCTTGTCCAAGTCATCCAGATTTTTCTAGATGTCAGAAAATGTCTCACATTTCTCTGGCACCTTGATACAGTATCTGTAGCAGACTTTTCTGTAAGCAAAAAAACTGCGTTTGGAACAAACATCACCAAGCCACACAAAAACGGGCAGTTTCTTAGTGTTCTGCTACTGTTACAAAAACTGGTGGATTAAAAGGTAGATGTGTTATAAAAAGCAACAGAATGTCTAGAGTTCTTTCTGAAACTATTATACTTCAGCATGTTACCCTGTGTGTAATTTATACAGCAGCTTTAGAATGCTCTAATTAGTGTCTTCCAAGTACAAATCCTGTTGTTTGAACTTTGTACTAAAGAAGAGCTAGAAGAATAATACAAAAAAATGCTAATGAGTATTCACATGCTTTTGAAATGGACCTTCATTGCCAAACATTTGGAAAGAACAAATTTTATTAGCACAAATGTTCACAAAAATACAGAGGTGTAATAATGCGTTTAAATTATCAACATTTTCATAACCCATATTACTGAGCTAACAGGCCTTTGCATAGGAAGCCATAAAGTTCTTTAGGAAATATGCGCTGTCTTAGTAAAGTTTTGTATATAGGTTCTAGTCAAAGCTGATTCCTTTACTTAGGTTAGAAGAACATTTTGTGCAATTCCTGAAGGGAGACACTAGTTCCTAATGTGTGATACCGAGAAAATTCTGCCAAAATTTGTTTGTTTGGTTTTTTGGTTTTTTGTTTTGGTTTTTTTTAAAAAGAAGCATTCTGCCTTTTAAGTCCTATTGGGTGCTACCTGCACCATTACGTACACACATTTAATCACCTGGATTGGCAACTTCAGAAACAAAGACCCCCTCTCAAAGATAAATTAGGGGCCTAAACTGAGGTGAAGGCTGTTCTAACTGAACTAGACTATACTTTCAGTGGTCATGCCAGAGTAGGACAGTGTTAAGTATGTCCTAATTCTTCTCCATGTATATCCATCATGGCAATTTAGATGTTTGTTATTCAGTGAGCCAGATTTACTGTACAGATCTGAGTACAGGAGATTATAGTATGTGCAGTGGCTGCGTGCAAGATTTATAGGTGCCCAGCAAGAGCTAATGTGACTGGCCTGACTGAAGAAAGCCCTCGTCACCCTCCAAAGTTCACCCAAATCATGCTTCCAAGCTTGACAGAGGCCACCTGGAAAACCCAAACACATAGCAGATGTATGTGGGGAACTCGAACATATAGTAGACATGTAGTGGGGAGGTGCTTGGTATGTTAGACAGGGATATTGAATGTTAAAAACGGAATTTCCAGCATAAGCTCAGATTTCTTTCATGGGTTTTAGCCACATGTCTGCAAAATGGGGATAATGGGCAGCTGTGAAAACACGGCCATTATAATACCTGTGAAGTACCCTGTAACAGGAGTGAAGTGGCAGTGTGAGATGCAGGGCCAGGAGGGCAAAAGCAAAAACAAGGCCTGCAGGCAACTAGGGTGAGCCAGAGGCAGCACAGACACAAAAGACCAAGGAGGCTGTATGCATGTAGAGATGGCCACAAGCAGCAAAATTCAGACTTTGGTTTCAGAGGCCGTGGAGTGGCTTTGCCACTTTTTGCTGGCCTGGGTCCGGTTTCACTCCTGCAAGCTGTGCCTGTGTTGCCAGGACTAGACCTGGATTTGCCAAGAATCTATTTTCAAAAGCCAAGAGACCTGTCTCTGTCCAGTGCCTCACTACCCACAGTGCACTTGTCTCAGTGATACTGCGCGTATCTGTGTACAAATCTGCAGTTGCAAATTCACATTGAAGCTAACTTTTTGCTTCAGCAATGACAGCTGGTTTTAAAATGTTGAATATTCCATTCCCCAAGGTAATTTGGTGGCTGATCAGGAAAAGTGACCCTGGAAGGAACTAAGGAGACAAAGCAGAGATCAGTTCACTTCAGTGCAATGTGGGTGTGATTTGTTATATTATGTTGTATATTGCAGCAGCTCCTGCTTTTCTACTAACCTTCTACTGCCTCCTTTGGAAGGACCCATTACGCACATAACAGAATTTGTGTTACGTTTCCTCAAGGTCAGACAGAAGTGCTGAGTTTGTTGTGCTTATGTATATATTAGAATGAAAAAAATGAAATTGATTTTGAATAAAATTTGCAATTTTATAGTTGAAATATATACTGTATGCTGCCAGTATATATGCAGAAACACAGAGGAAGTCTGACTATCCTGCTGTGTAGGTAAAGAAATCCTCTAGATCGTTGTTGCCCATGCTGAGATAAGTGAGGTCAGAAGACTACTGCAGGAAGAAAATGGGAGAAATAGAAAAGATGATGGAATTCCATGAATTGTCCCATGTTTAAAGCATAAAAAATAAACCAATTCAGAACTGTGTTAACATTTAAAGAGACTCAGAATTCTTGTACTTCTTTGTCCTCTTAAAATTTGAGATGGACATACCATAATTTTCAACCAAATAACCTTGAAAAGATCACAATTCACTTTCCTTAGCACTAGTACCTCAGGCATTAAATATATGCACATGCCTATTCAAATTGTACTAACTATTTTCAAGATTTAAGACTACTGTGTTTTCCTAAATGTCCCTGATGTATTTGAAACAGAAGCAAAGGTTGGGATTTCTGTGTGTGTGACTCGTCTGGGGCATTCTCATCACTCCTGCATTCATTCAGTTGTGTGTGAATAGCTCATCACCATGATTTCTAGCTGTGAATAAAGGCACATGGCAGAAGCACTGTTATGTAACAGTTTGTACTGACAGCTATAAATAACCTCCCCTAATAATCATAAATTTACATTAGAAAGGTAGATCAACTCTGAAGTGAAAAACATTTATTTTTATCTGATGTTACTGTTTCATAATCTCAGTGTTATCAGATTCATCCTGATTAATTTAGTAAGGTCCCGGGGTTTTATATCATCTGGCAAAGTCTTGTATACCAAATGGATTTATACGATAGGAACAGATTTAAAAATAGCTACATTTTTCTTTGTGACTCCATCTTACTTACCTGGTCCACACTCAAACATGCCCAGTGACATCCTTGGCAGACTGGACTATGGATGGGAGGTCTGGTCCTTACTTGTTTTCTAAACACAAGTGCTCCTCTCTGAATACTTTGGAGGAAATCAACCTTGATGGAATTTTAAGTTTTCCTTCCTTATTACTATTAACTGGCTGCCTTAATTTTGGAAATTTATTGGATTTATGCCTGCCTTCCAAGCATCTTCCCTTGGAAGGAAAATACTGGCAGGTGTAACCAAAGCTATGCCAGCTTTACAGTTGCTGTCAATCCACCATTATCTCTGAGGAGAACGGTTGTAAGGCTGAGAGGATGTTCTCATACAGCCTTCAATGGGCATATGAAGATACAGAGAGTCTAATACAGTAAATTGAACATGGTAACTCTACTAGTAGAGAAAGTGATAAAGAAATAATTGAAAAAGGAGCATTGGTTTATGTACTCTGTAAGTCTAAGACACCTATTTTAAAGTAATGAAGTGTAATGCCTCCTCACTATTCCATCTCTGTAGGTAGGCAGGAGCAGCTGAACAGAGGCATAATGCAGAGGTAGGATCCTGTCCCACCCACTGCTGGTGGCAGGACCAATGCAAGTTGAGTTTAACAGCTGTGTTCATTTGTATATATCTATTTAAGATCTTCCATTTCAGTTTGAAATGATGAGTGGTTATAACCACAGCTCAGTCAAATGATCTGTGAACTACTAGTAGTAGTAATAGCCTTTTGCTATTACTAAGAGACACCAGTTATAACCTTGTTCCTCTGATGACTGTTTTTTAAGTACCTTTTCATACATTGGACTACTTTAAGCATTACTTTGTCTGATGTTTCTTTGCTGGAGATATTTTGCAAGGCTTTGCAGCTATGAGGAATCAGAAATCAAGGAAGCAGGAGAAAAGCAGAGCAGTGAAAGCCATAGAGCTGCTCAGCCAGGAAATACACATAAAGCATTGTACTTTGTGTCTGTCTCACCCATCACTGCTCTCAAAGGGAGCAGTTGAAGTGGTTTAAGATGCAGCCTGATAAGGAGGAAGGAAACAATCCATCTTTCCAGTGATTTTTGCAGGATACTCTTTTGTTCTTCAGCTTAAACACAGATAGCGCCAGACAAAAAAAAAAGGCCCATCACTGTTATTTTCACTTTAAGTTACTATTCCCAGACCACTGTCTTTCTCCAAGTATATTAAGCTGCCCAGCTCAGCCTGGTGTAGGCAATTCTTCTCAACCAGAGCTTCATCCCTAGAGGAACAGTCTTTTCATTAATTGTGTTACAGTTATTTGACAGTCACTCTTTAGCCTTTAAATCAAATACAATTTCAGATGTTCATGAGCTTGATGGCACAGAATATTTTTCATCGTTCTACAGTGTGAGCCCTGATTCTTTCAGTTTAATGACACTGTTCTTACAATTAGGTTGCACCCAATGCACTTAGCTGCTGGTACGACACAGAGGCAGCCCTATAGTGGTAACTCATGAATACAGACATACCTGCAAGGGTTATAGTTGGAACTCTTTTGAGTTAGCTTGACCCAGTAAACTTTACAATAATCTTCCACACCTCATTGCCTTATTTTGTTGGAATTTCACCTTGTGAGTTGCAATTACTGAGAGATTTCTGGTCTGGGGCTTTGGGTTTTTGTTTGGTTTTGTGTAGAGGAACATTTTTAAAGATTTTAAATTATTCAGACTTTTTAAAATACAAAATGCTTGGAATCAGTCAGGTGTTCCTTGGCCAGACGGTTTTGAAGAAACTTATTATTTTCCTGAATGAACTCTAGAACCTGAGTTCAAAATGTGTCAGAGAGTCAGGTCTCAATCTGGTAAAGCATGTGTGCACAACCCTAAGATTAAATACATGCTTAGTACTTATATCAAGCCGTCCTGAATGTGATGAGCTCTGCAAGTCCTTGGACTGCCAAAGGATGAGAGACACACGCCTTGTATACCCTTAAGGTCTGACAGCTGGAGTAGTGTTGAGGCAATTCAAAGGGAAGACAATCAAGTAGGCATCATCACCACTGTGCCACTCAAATGCTATCTTTTTCTGAACTAAGATTTAAAATTATTTCACTGCAAACAGAAGATCACCTCATGATCTACTGATAGAGGTTGTGTTTTAGCTTTATAAAAAATACCTTCCCAGAAGCAATTGACGAATTTAAGATTTAATACAAGTATATGTCTCTGTGCTTCCCCAGGAGTGTTTTCAGATCTTCAGAACAACCAAGTGTGTTTGTAAAACCTTTCAGTAATTCTCCCCCTTTCATTTTTGTATTTCAGTAGAAACACTATCAGCACCTGGTGTTTTGTTATTTACTGCACGTATTTTGATTGCCTCTTAAATCTCCTTAAAAATGTAATTCTTCCACAAATGGCTCAGCTGCTTGGAGAATAACCAGTTATTGTTTGCCTTTATCCCTCTCACAATTAAGCAGCTCATTAAAATACTTCCTCTATTATTCCATAATTTCATTCTTTGTGAGGAAGAAATTCCCATTTTTGTTCTTTATCAGACTTACTCAGGCATACACTGATCCATGTAAAATTATCTCCTAGTACATCTCTCCTGTTTCACTTCTCCTGTTTCACATGCCAACCAACCACCCCACTGGTGGTGACTGGAGCTATGTTTACATTGTTTGCACTGTCATTTTAGTGCGAGAAAGGATGCGCTGACTCCATACTGATCTCATCACTGCAGTGTGGGAAAAGAAAATAGAGCACTGCAGCAGCTATGCCAAGTCAAGCCATGATTTTAGTAACCTCTCACCAAGCATGCAGCTGCACTGTGTGCCGCCAGCCTACTCTCCTGTACCCAGCACGGTCTCTAACGCTAATGCAGTGCTGCAGTGTGTGACTTTCAATTTAAGCAAGCAGAAAAGTCCTTTCATAGTTTTACTGTGTAATGGAAACTGCAGAGTTGCTCATCAGTGTCTCCTTGCTTATTCTAATCTTACAATTGCTTAGCATGCTTTTGAGTATGCTCTGAAAGATATGTCAGACATTTAATTTCTGTACTTACTTGTCATGTTTCATCAATAAGCTTTAAGATCCTAAGTGCACTTTGCTGTTCCTTATGAAAACCACTTAAGTCTAAGAAGTGTTTGAGAACGACAATAGTTTTCCAGTAACACACTGAATACCCATCACCATACACTGCTGACAAAAGAAAGTAAAGACATATATTGAGATTGCAAAACCTACTTTTAAAAGCTGGGAAGTACTGACATTTTCTCGCCTCATTCACAGCATAAGCTACTCACTATTTACTTCTTATCTACTCGGTTGTAATTATACTAACTGTGAACACATTGAATTGATTTAGTCATGGGCTATTTTATCACATCCCTCTTAATACTGGAGTCTTGACCTAACTACATAACATGCCAGTGAAGTAAGGTTGCAGATTGATTGACAAGAAAGAGTAAAGAAGAAAAATACCAACAAACCTCTGTATTTTGGGGAGCAATTTAAGATGTCCTCAACATCAGAAGGACGTGGAGCTGTTGGTGCAAGTCCAGAGGAGGCTATAAGGATAATAAGGGGGCTCAAGCACCTCTCGTATGGAGACAGGCTGAGAAAGTTAGGGCTGTTCAGCCTGGAAAAGAGAAGCTCCGTGGAGACCTCAGAGCAGCTTCCAGTGTCTGAAGGGGGCTAGAAGGATGCTGGAGAGGGACTCTTCATTACGGACTGTAGTGATAGTGCAAGAGGTGATGGGTTCAAACTGAAACAGGGGAAGTTTAGGTTAGATCCAAGGAAGAAGTTCTTTACTGTGAAGGTGGTGAGGCACTGGAATGGGTTGCCCATGGAAGTTGTGAATGCTCAAACCCTGGCAGTGTTGAAGGCCAGGCTGGACAGAGCCTTGGGTGACATGGTTTAGTGTGTGGTGTCCCTGCCCATGGCAGGAGGGTTGGAACTAGATGATCTTAAGGGCCTTTCCAACCCTAACTATTCTATGAGTCTATGTAATAGCTTGATGTGCCAGAGCTTTCAATACCATGTATCCTTCTGGGCCTAGCTCCCAGTGACTTAAATTGCAGCTGTAAGGTTCAGCTCTTCTCTAAATCAGACCTCGCAATTTCAAGATGTGCATTCAGAAAATGAGTAATAGACAAACAGAAACTGCAATGAGAAGTGAACTGTACAGCAGCACACAGTCCTCTGGGATAGGAAATGGAATAGCCTTGCTGAGGTACTGATAAATAAAACACTAGATGAATAAATTATGAAGGAAAAATACTCCTAGGTAAACAAAAAGTCTTGTATAAGTTTACTTGCTTAGAAGAGATGAGAACTGGTTGACTTCTGAACTGCCTAAATTACAGCTGGTTAAACTCTCAAGTGCTGTCCCTGGGCAGCATCTGAGCTTCCTGGGAAGAATTTAACTGCCTTAAATTCCAAGATGATTGTATCCTTCTTAAAATCCCTTCTCTCACTGCATATCTATACTAATCCCTCTGTTGTAGGTAAAGACAGGGAGACCCTCCACACAGTAATTGCATTCACTAAATAGCTTTAGTTTCAGGAGTGTGCCTTCTTCCATGCACCATGAATGGTGAAGAGATCCAACCTTTAAACACATGTTGAAATGATACAAACAAATGCACACTCACAACAGGGACAAATTAACATTGCAATAATACCAGCCTGACTTTTGGCTTGCAGAATAGGATGGTCTTCCTTGAGTACTTTCAGGTGTGTTCAATGTTTCTAAAAAGGAATAGTATTAAATTCCATCCTATGGAATCATTGTTAAACCACCAGTTCATTTAAGTCTTCAGCAAAAAAATCTGTAACAAAGTGAACTAAGTAGTATGATGCCATCCAATACAAAGTCCAATCACCACCAGGATTAGTCCAATCACGACCAGGAGGTAAAATATCTATTTTTCAAATATTTTTTTTTATATTTTGTATATTTTTTTATATTTTACCCTATATAAATATAGAGTGAAATAAAAATATCAAGATTTGTGATTCCTGAATTCCATTCCAGGCTCTGAACACACTTAAATGTTTACAGATCTGCCTGTGATGGTTAATACTTCCCTTCCTTTTCTTCTTCTTCCTACATTATCCTACTTCCCATGCTGTCCCACCACACTTTTAAGCAATACACAGAAAAGGTCAAGCTTGCATAAGGCTGGCTGAAGAAATCCATCTACTTACTGTGTTCCCTGGAGGAGCTCCAAGTGGCTTAGACCAAGACTGTTTGTGGTATTCACCTGGTTTGCAGAATTCATGTACCACCAAGTTCCTTGTCTTGACTTCTTCACCTTTTTCTAACACTTTGGTCTGCCAGTCATCTTTTTTCCCTAGGACACAAAGAGTACAGGAAAATAAGTCTTCTTACTTGAAGGGTATAAGGATATAGAAAATTGGTGGTTTTATAACGACAGAACTGTTGCTTAGCTTCCCTGCTAGCATCACTCTATGTACCTGGAGGTGTTGGTTGACAGCCAGCTGAATACGAGCTCGCACAGTGTGGCCAAGAAAGCAAACGGCATCCTGGCCTGTATCAGCCCCAGTGTGGCAGCAGAGCCAGGGCAGTGACGGTCCCCTGCACTGGGCACTGGTGAGGCTGCACCTCAAATCCTGTGTTCAGTTCTGGGCCCCTCACTGCAAGAGAGACATTGAGGTGCTGGAGCGGGGCCAGAGAAGGGCAGTGGAGCTGGAGCATGGCCTGGAGCACAAGTGTGATGAGGAACGGCTGAGGGACCTGGGGGGTTTAGTGTGGAGAAGAGAAGGCTCAGGGGGGACCTTATCGCTCTCTACAACTGCCTGACAGGAGGATCGAGCCAGGAGGGGGCTGTTCTCTGCTCCCAAGGGAAAAGGGATGAGACAAGAGGAAACGGCCTCAAACTGCACCAGGGCAGGTTTAGGTGGAGATTACGAACGATTTCCTCACCGAATGGGTTGTCAAACATTGGCACAGGCTGCCCGGGGCAATGGTGGAGTCACCGTCCCTAGAGGTATTTGAAAGACATGCAGATGTGGGGCTTGGGGACATGGTTTAGTGGTGGACTTGGCAGTACTGGGCTCAGGGCTGGACTCGATGATCCTAATGTTTTTTTTCCAACCTAAAGGATTCTATGATTCTGATTCTACCATAACGTGCACATTGAAAGAATATAGCATGTAATAATACCCATACCCGTGATGGACTCTTTAGGGGTTTTGAAATCCATAGGATTTACAATTTAATTCATTTAATTGTTTGTAGTTTGTTTTCTTATCCCACGGGTCCCATTTCTAAAGCCCCACCTCACCGTGCTCTGCCTTCAGCAGGGCTCGGGGAAGGCGCTGTCCGGGCAAGGTGAGGGCAGCTGGACACGCCATGGCCATGCACAGCTCATGCTCTGCTTGGGGACAGCTCGAGGCGAGCACTGAGGTGGCTCTAGTCGGCGACAAGC
>NW_009929282.1:0-209 GCF_000696875.1 Nestor notabilis
GAGGAAAGCTGGAGTGAGGAGGGAGGAGGGCTGGAATGATGATGATGAGAGAGGGAGGAAGACTGAGGGCCAGGCAAAACTTGGTGTGTGTGTGTATGGGGGTCCCTGGCTGCCTCCAGTCACCAGCTGCGGGCTGGTTGCCCTCCTCACCCTTTCCGGGTGCCACGCGGGAGGAGGTGGCACCAGGCTGGCAGGGGCTCGGGGCCACC
>NW_009929282.1:1330-1551 GCF_000696875.1 Nestor notabilis
GTGAAGCAGAGACGCGGGAGGAGACCCCGTGCGCCGCCGTAGCAAGAGCCTTAATGACCACCCTAAGTGCTCGCCATGTCAGTAATGAGTCCTCCTAATGAATAAATAATGGGAAATGGAGCGGAGGAGGGGGTTAATCGCCTGTCCTGGGGGGTGCGGGGAGCTGAGGAGGTGGGGCCGGGCACTGTGTTAACCTGCTTGGGGGGGCTCGGCCATGCCGG
>NW_009929283.1:0-8516 GCF_000696875.1 Nestor notabilis
TGCAGGACAGTGTCGAACGCTTTGCACAAGTTCACATAATCCACAGTTTCATATTTAACCAAGTTCACAGATATTAAAAAGTCCTGGACATGGGGGTTTAGGACACTTCAGACTTTTTCTGCATGGACAGAGTAGTCCTGTTGGGCACTTTCAGTGCATAATGCAACATTTGAAAGCATCAGTCATTGCACATGTTTTTTATAACCTATACATAATTCTACTTATGGCACAACTAATTCCAAGAGTGAAGACTCCATGTTCTACCACTGATTCAATATGTGGACTTATATTATCAATTTAATGGAAATGTTTCGAATTTGAGTTTTAAGTTAGATTGACTTTTAAATCAATATTTCTGTTTTCTGTGCTGGTGGCTGGGTAAATAGGAAGGCTGAAATACATTTTTTTCTTTCAGAAACCAAAGTAAGTTATCTGAATTTGGCACATACGGTTGGAAAAATTCTTACTCTCTGTTTTTTCCCATATCGATCTGCAAGGGAGTAACAATGTCTACATCAGAATAATGCTGTAATGATTGATATTTGAGTGGGACTTTGGACACTGTTACACTTAAAGAGCTTAAATGAACAGAAAATGTAAGATCCTCTAATGTGACTTCCAATATATTAGATCAATGTCCTCTCAATTTATTGAAGCCTAACACCTAGTCCTCAGCTGAAGCATTATTTATGTCCAATTTTTATGAAATTATTTTTACATTTGCATCCAGATTGCTGACGAAACTGTTGAATGGTATCAGACACACTGTAGAGCCTTGTGGATGTCCACTAGAACATTTCACTTGCATTGAAGCTTCCACCAACAGAATCTTCTTGAGCTAGGAAAGTGTTAAGTATTTTCTTTTAAAGGGAAAGAAAACTACATCAAAAGTGAATCTTCTTTTGATTTAAGAATGCAATATACAAGCTTTGAAAGTTCTTCAAATTTGTTTTTAGAAATCATTGCTCCTGTAACCAGAATGAGTTATTATTGTAAATTCTGCAGAACGTGTTTAATGTGTGGGTGTTCAGCAAACCACACTGAAAGCGTGGTGTGTTGGGTTTTTTTTCTTCTATAGTTAAGTCACATTAAATACTACATGCCAACTACCTTCAGAAATAAAAAGGAAAAAAATAAAAAAGAGAACAACTCTCCCCCTCCTTCCCTCAAATACGTGATTAAACCTGTAGTATTTACTACATTCTTAAAGACAATCAGCTGCCACAAAATAAACAGCACAACCAAAAATTCACAGCTGCCCACTTTCAGTGTCAGGCATTTGAGAGATGAAGGGCTAAATGCAGTTCATTTTGCTATCTTGCAGCTGGGTTTCCTATGATGAAATATCCATTGATCCATTCCATTTTATTGGCTTTAGATGAGTTTTTCCTGATACACCAGTAGGAAGTCTCTGGCGGTATACAATTCAATCACTGTATTGGGAAAAAAATTCACATACTTTGTAGCTTTTTTCCTTGATATTCTCCACATGTTTGGAGCATTGAACAGCTGGGGCCATAGAAAATATTTAGAAATCACATTCTTTTATGTAGATCAATCACTTTTGTATACATTGCACCCGGCAAATGAAAATTGCTCATTTATGTCCGTGGGAGTTTGATGTCCTAAAACAATCTTCCAGACATTAGTGTGGGCCACTGTTTGTTTTCCTTTGGGGGGGGGGGGGGAAAAAAATGTATTGTTTTACAAGGGGGGGGGGGGGGGAAATAAATTTATATATATTCAGGAATGAAGCACTACAACTGATTCAAGTTTGAAAAATTAAATGCATAAAACAATAATCTTTTCCCCCTTTAATAGTATCTCTGACTTAAGCTTAAGGATCTAATGTTTTTTGGGGGCGACTTAAACAAGGTCAAAAAGAGTGTGCTATACAGTGCATATTATGAATAAACATGTTGTTAGTTAAGAAATAAACAGTAATTGTGACAAAGACAGAGGTTAATAGAAACTATACAAGTCCTTATATCATGATTTTTTCCTTTATAACTATGTCTCTCTCTCACACTCCTGTCCCCCTTTTCTGGTAGAAGAACGTTCCATAAGTTGCTTTAAAAGGAGAAAAATCTTCTTTTAAGTTATCTTATATTGCAGCAATATGTGATAAAAAGTTGCTTCAGGATGGTTTTGTTGTGCAGCTGCAGTTACATTCCAGGTAACATTGTGCAGAATGTTCTCCTTAAATGTCTTGTCAGGGCTTTTTAGAAGCCAACTGGAGCGTTTTGCTACTCCTTAGCTAAGTTGTGTACCATGAAGATCACCAGTGGCACCTTCCCTGATGGCTCAAAAAATTCTGAAGAGGACTTTACGTGAAGATGTGGTGAGCCTGGAATTGTTTGATGTTTGACACTTTGATTTCCTTCAGTCCCCTGTTGTAAAACAGAAAGATCTTGTCATTCAGGTGGTCCCTATTAGAAACCTGTGGTGTTGAAGTGCCCTATTTGTCCAAAACAGTTTGTGTATACCAACATGTTGGGGCCTTCTGTGTGTAACATAAGGCCTGTGGCAAGCAAGAAATAGATGAACTGAAGCACCTCACTGTGTATCAGAATGTTCATATTTACAGCTTGGTCAAAGAGGAGAGGTGATTAAAATGTCTATTTGGCTTGAAACTGTAAAAGTCTGGCAGAGACTTTAGCTCATGTGTTCTTCTAAACCAAGAGAAAATAGATTCGTTGTTATAATTTGTGTTGTTTTACCTGAAAATGTCAGTGGGACAGTCCCTAAGTGCTCAAACAGCAAAAACAATTTAAACTTTCTCTTGAATGTTTTCTTTACTCCTCACTGCTTCATGTGTCCAGTTGTTGATTATACTTAAGTTCCACAGAGTAATACTTGTCTTTGCTTTTAGATGTCAGTGCTCATTTCTGGAATCTGAGGATAACTCTGATGACTACAGGGCAGTGGGCAATGATAGTATGGTAAGGAGAAGAGGATCTGACCAAGGACAAAGAATACAAACAAAGCAAAGGCTGTCCTATTTTAACAGGAATTTAGCAGCAGCTGTCTTGTTATTCATTAGCACCCAAAACCATCCCTCTCTTTCTTAACAGTCAGACCACTAAGCTCTTTACATATTTGGTGTCTCCTAGCAAGTAGAGTATGTAAAGGCATATGGAAATCTATGATGAAAAAAAGCGCCGAACAACAAATGGTAAACAAAATCAGGTTTAAGACTAGCTATATTCAGAACAATTAATATGATATATATATATACTGGAGTTTGGGTCAGAAGTACATATGATGTATTTACAGATGCTAGGGGCATAGGAAGAGCTGTTTTTTACTGACCACATGGAAGGGCTGATGAAAACAGAAACCCAGCACAAATTCACAGTGAAAAATAGATTTTGAAAAACCCACACAGTAAGTGCTAGAATTCTGAGGCATTGTGACTACATAGTGTAGTACGTAGAATTCTTTCACTACGACTGAAAAATATTCTGTATTAGTTGCTAATAGCAATACTAAACACTCTACAGAGAACTGCCAGCAGTGGAAATGAATGTTTAGTTGTCAGACTAACAGACAGTGAAAGCTCAAAGTGCCAACAATCAAGGTTATTGACTCTGAATAAAACTGTGAAAATCTCTCTCTCAACATATTTATTTCCCCTGGGTTCACCCTGCTTTTCTCTGTGAAGTCAAAACAAATGAATTTTCCTGATTTCTGGCCTCAACAATTTCACATAGGAATGGAGATTTCAATGCCTGCTCTCCTTTTCCTAAAACAATTCCTAGAAGTCCTAGATTTCAGGTGAGAAGGCATCATTCTGCTTGTCTAACCTGACCTCCTGCAGAACTGCAGCCTAACTTCTGGGTCATACCCAAAGTTCCTATGTAAAAGTTATAAGAAACAAGCTGTTTGGGTGTTGTGATGTGTTTCAGCCATGAGCGATCTTTCAGCATTGTAAAAAAGCCCCAAGCTAGCAGCTGAAACCTTGTAATCAGTTACCTATAAGAAGCCCTTTTCATTTTCAGTAGCCTTCATGATGCTTAAAGGGATTTTGAGAAGGCATAGGGGTTTTTTGGCATTGGCATGGATGAAGGATTTGGGCCTACTCAAATTTGAGCAAAATCTGAATTACTTTCATTTTCATGGTAACAGTAGTGGCAGGTTTCTAGACTTTCTTCCCATCTGAATGACCTCTGCACTTACAGAACATAAATTAGGTGCCTTCCGAGCTTTGTTATCCTGGGATGTATTTATCAAACACTTGGAAGGTGTTTAAGGCAGCTAAGACCCAATTTAGGTAAAAGGGATTTAGGCAGAAGTTCCTACAGCATTTTTAACTATCAGAGTCTATGTGGACAGGTACAGACAGGTCCACCTCACACTGCTTGTGTGCCATATATGCCAGGCAAGAGAGAACTCCAGTCCAGAAGACATTTACTAATGTCAAAACAGTATTATGTATAACCTGGCACGTCCTCCTATGAGACTTGAAGAGGTAGAAAACCATGACAAATTATTCAGCATATTGCAGTGGAGGGTGTATTAGCCAGATGGATAGCATGGCTACATGGATTCCAGACTGGAACTGTATTTGCCCAGACTGCTTGCAGCAAAGGAGCTCAGGTTTATCTCACTGGTCTGGACAAACATTCCCATAGTTGCATTGCTTTCAAGCAGCAGTTGATGCTCTCAAGACTAAGGAAGATTTTTATTTTACACTGCACTGTTTTATCAAACTGATATTGACACTTAGGCAGAATACCATAATCTTCTGGTTCCCACTTTGTAGGCACTCCTGATTTCCTCTGTTGTTTATGTTTAAATCATGTGAGTCAGAGCCATCTCAAACCATGCATCTACAATCCCAATAAAAGAGGGAAAAGTGGGAATATGGCTTGGAGTTTGCAGAGTATACCTAATGAACAATGATTTATGATATGATAATGAGATACGACTTCTTGAACTAGTTGAAAGCAGAGTTTAAGCAACCCCTGCCTTTTAAAGAAATTCAACATTTATGAAAAAAAATGTTTGTTTTCAAGTGAAAAGATATTCCTTGACCTCAAGTCTAAATCTGAAAGCATGTCTTGCCTGACACCAAATCAGAGCGTGCTAGCTGATCCAAGGCTATTGATAGAATATTTATTTTCCTCAGCCCATAAAAGCTAGCAAAATGCTGCAGGGAACACTTCTGAGCTGGTTTAAAAGAAGACTGAATGACATCAGTATCTTTGCAATTCCTAATCACTGTAATTCTATGATTTGATTTAAGACCAGTTGCTACACAGATACCAACTATATTAGTATTTTTTCCATTTTGGGCATAATGATAAACATTCTGGTTTTAATACCTATGTAAGCACTTATTTTTACAAATGTCTTAAGATGTATTGTACATACAGTAGTTGCAAATTAGCATATTGTGCATACGTTGCTTTGTGTGCCTTCTGGAAGGGGTCCAAGGATGACTGACTAACACATGGGATGTTTCCTCTTCACAACATTAATGCAAAGTCAACACCTGCAGTGATGTAAGCCCATGACTCACCTGCCTGAATGGAGGTCTCTTTAGGATCAACTGTTGTGCACAGAATACATCTGCAACATCCAAATAAATGAGCCCTTCTAAAGAAAGTCAGCACTACCCCTGTTTAGAATGCAGGGCCCTTGTGAAGGCTGAGGTGAAGCAGCTGGCTAGCAGCTTTTGTGAGTCATTTTAAAAAGCCACTTTCACAGCTGGAGAGAAAATAGCCCTGGCAGCACTGGCAATCCATTATGAAATGTAAAAAGTCCTTCTCTGGGCGGAAGGAAAACTTCACCCAGCTGTCAAGTGTTTGAAATGTAGGGGGAAAAGTGTGCGCGCACTCATGCACATGGCCCTGGCTTTCAATGCGAGGAATATTGAGACCATGCTAGATAACATTAAATCTCCTCTGAGACAGAAAAAGTATGGGCTGATGAGTTCACTTTTTAGAAATCAATAAGGGTTTTGGGTGAACAGAGATATCAAGCACCTTTTACCATCCAGGAAAGATTGGCCTGCAAGTGTCTTGTCTGACTTAAATTCTCCTTTTCAATGTACCTGTATCAAAAGACACTTGACCTCTGCTTACATTATTGTCCAGCTGTATCGATCTGAAAGGTTCATATTGCAGAGAAAGGAAAATCTAAGTGGCATAACAATCAATCCCTAATCTCATCCTTTTCCATCCCGAGGAACGTAAAATGTAATCAGTGAATGGCTTCTAAATGTAAATCAATTTAAACCTAAAGATGTTGATGCTGCATATTTGCAGCATAATAAAAGATGACTAATTCAGAAGACTCCATCAAATAAAGAAATGATAAATTCAAGTAGAAAGATGTGGAGAAAGATTACTTACATAGATATGAAGCCTGAAGGGATTCTGTGTAACTGCAGTTTGTAGACCAACGAGAAAGGAGATCTTTAGAGGTGAAGCTCAAACATAGGTTTTTCTGAACTTTTTGCAGTTTGCCTTATTTACAGCCACACAAAATGCATTCTGGATAGTATTTTCATGGAACAGTACTGACATCTAGCGGCAATTTAAGCTTGTCTTGTCCGGCTGTGCCTCTGGGAAACTACAATAAACCACCTCTTGCAGAAGTTCTAATTATGAGCCACCCCATCCTATGGTTGGTTAGACAGCAGCACCATGTCATTCTCCTCATGCACTGAGGTGATACAAAATGTGGTCCTACCTGAAGTCTCAGAACTTATAAAAACTCCTCGTAATTTTAGAAAAACAATTTTTGAAGTTTTTTGTGACTTTCTTTTTGAGAAGGATTAGTGCACACAGCCAACCAAGGACTCTAACTAAAGGTGAAAGTTATCTATGTCTGAATGTTAGCTCTCGGATAACATGTGGCCAGGTATGTTTATCAAGTTATTGTGTTTAAACAGGAACTGTTGAGTAGAACAAAAACTTTATTGTCTGTATAACTGGAAGTGTTATATGATTGCCTGAAAAATTATATTAATTTCAGATACCTATAGTTCAAGAAAGATGATAAACTGGAGGAGATTTAGAGAAGAATTGCTGTCAAGATAAAGACTGGAAACATGATATAGTGAAAGACCTAGAGATCAGTCTGTTTGCTTTAACAAGGGGAGAGAAGTAGTAACAGTTTATGAGTACATATATCTGAAGAAAAAGAATATAACGAAGAACTCTTTAAGCTGGTAGACAGAAGCATAAAAAGATGTCATGACTGGCAATTAAAAGGAGACAAATTTAGAGCTGAAATAAAGCAGAACTTTTTTTATTAATAAAGTTAATGAACCCTTGAAAAAACTGTTGAAGGCCTGTGGTAGAGTTTGAATTTCTGGAGCATTTTAAAATCAAAGTAGGATGCTTTCTGAAAGATGTATTTCCTTCAAATGGAAAAGAAACTGAGGGCAGTCACTGAGATGGATGGTTTCCATTCTTGGATGTTTTCAAGCCCTCAAACCAGGAACCTGGTTTAAGCTCATAGCTGACCTTGCTTGGAGCTGGCAGTTAGACTAGAAACCTCTTGTACTGGTTTTGTTTTGGGTAGAGTTATATTTTTTCAGAGTAGCTAGTATGGAGCTCTGTTTTGGTTTTATGCTGGAAATAACATTGAGTATTCAAGCACAGGGTAAGACGACATTTCGATAGGGTTTACAGCAGGAGAGCTAAAAGACCACCAAAATTGCACTAAAAACACAGTAAAAAAATGAGTCTACAGAGACAAAGAAAAAAGAACAAATGAAAGGCCAAATTTAGAAATTGGTAGAAAGAAAGCAAAATTACATGAAGTGATAGGGAAATAAATCTAACATCTCATGAAGAAAGCACTGCCAGATTCAGACTGCTCAAATATCTTCTCTGCATTATTGTGACTTGAGACGTAAGGGAGTTTGCAGCAGGTTGCAGCTGGAGAGGAGGCATTATAACAGGGTATTTCTGAGTGGGACTTTGGTGTATGGGATACCCAGGAGTTGCCACACATGGGATTAACCTCCCTCTCACACAAAATCCCTGTTCCACAAATGCAGGAAGGACTAGCTAAAAGAAAATGCACCTGTTTTTTTAGGATACTGGAATGAAGAAAAGCCATGATATTAAGCTGCATAAATTTATAAGGTGTAACCTTAGCATTAGAGAGCAAGTTATCTGAGTTGGGTTCAGTGGATTAAACATGACAGGGTTGTAGGCTGAGGCAAAGGGAAGAAGAGGAAATAGAAAAAGAGGAAGATGAGAGGAGAGAAAAGATAGCACCACTTTTCTGTTTTCTTCACTATCTTTCTTCTTCAGACTCTTCTCAGAACTTTTCTTCAATTCTGTTGCCCAAAATACATGTATTTTTCATTATAAGTGAATGCAAAAATGCATATATATAAAAAAACCTCAGAAAACAAAAATTGGACCATTATAAGTGAGTAAATACTAAAACTTTAGTTATTTGGGGCATAATTACATGAGTGCATACATATTTTTACAATTTATTAAAGGTTACCAGTTTACCAGTTTGTCGTGGTTCAAGCCCAGCCGGCA
>NW_009929284.1:0-376 GCF_000696875.1 Nestor notabilis
AAAACAAAAACATAAACTCCTCGCCCTAAGCGGGTTGCAGCTCCTCCCCTCGAATCCGGAGTATATTGTAACGTGCTGAAAGAAGCCTTTATTTGCATGACTAACAGTATTTCAGCATCTTTCTCTCTTTTTTCTTTTTCTTCTTTTTTTTTTTTCCTTTTTTCATTAAAGTTTTGCTTTGCCCTGGGCAGATTATTCAGCCATGAATTAACGAGAGGTAAATTCTAAACTTGTTTTCACTTGAAAATACAATTTTGAAACTTACCAGGGATTTAGGGAAAAACGTGCTTAGAATTTCTTGACCATTCCCAAAGTAATTTGGACTTTCCATCTATCTTTGTGTTGCCCGAGTCTTCTCTCCCTCTTCGCTTCTCCC
>NW_009929284.1:408-812 GCF_000696875.1 Nestor notabilis
GAGCTAGGTTTCCGGGAAGCCTTAACAAGGGCCTGGGCTTCCCTCTGCCCCAAGAGGCTACCTGGGTATCTGGGAGAACCCCTGAGGGTCTGAGATCTCAGAGCAAGCCACTAATGGATGATGTGAAGGAATAAGCTGATGTGCAAATACATTCATACACTTTTGGTGCCCCTGAGGAAAAGCCGCGCTTGTGCGCGCAGCGAACGCATATGGTATATGTGTGTGTCCCATCCCCGGAGACTCCCGTGGGTGGGGACGGAAAGAGTTTCCGCGCTGGGCCGTGAAGACCCGCGTAGGGGTTGTGGTGGGATTTCTCATCCGTTTGCACGCGGGAGCCACCGCGGGTATGGACACGGGTGGCCCGAGGCAGCGCCCGCCCCGTCGGGGTTAGCTTTCCCCTTCAC
>NW_009929285.1:0-451 GCF_000696875.1 Nestor notabilis
TTCCACCCTTTGGGACGCTGTCCTCGCACCCCTCTCCCCCATGGGTGCTCTCTATCCCAGGGACCCCATTCCCCAATGGGTTCCCCCAATTCTGGGGATTCTCACCTTCCTAACACCTCTTTACCCCACAGCACCCCATCTTCTGGGTTCACTCCCCTCCCCAGGTCCCCCATTTCTAGCACCTGTATTCCGGGGACCCCTGATCCAGCCCTGTCCCTCTCCTCCATCTGCCCCCAGACCTCTGCAGCCCTCACCATCGGGGTGGCCCTTCTCGGAGGGTGCAGGACCATGTGCGATGATGCCCACCAGCCCCAGCCACCCATGTGGGGTGCTGCCCTGCCCGTGGGGACCATGCCCTGCCTCCTCACCCGCTTCTCCTTTGCCCCCGTGTCCACTGCCAGCACCAGAGGTGCCAACCAGAGCCTGCCAAGTGGCTCCCCTCGCCCTCTGC
>NW_009929285.1:514-2965 GCF_000696875.1 Nestor notabilis
CCGGATGACTACATCCCAGCAGCCTCCCTTGCACTTGCCAGCGTGCCCAGTCTTGCTCATGCCAAGCCCTGTCGGGGTCACACGCAGAAAGCCCGGACCCGCTCTGCTCCCACAGCGGCAATAACATGGTCATTGCTGCCCGGGCTGGGATTTACTGTCAAGGAAACCGGGACGAGTTCGATATTGTTGTTGTAAATTGATTCAAGATGTGCTGGAGTTGTGGGCTGGTGGCCCAGGGACTCTTCAGGCTGTGCTTAGGTAGGAAAAGCAGCTGGAGGAAGAGGTGGCCGGCCAGGGACCTGGCACTGCCGCCTCTTGCGTGTCCCTGTTTGCTGGCAGGTGTTTAAGTTTAAAGACCAAAGTACTGACAGATTTCACTTTGACTTGTTTGGGATTAGATCAATGCCTCGGATTTCTTTTTAACTTGATTTTGGTGCAGGAGAGCCTTGTCCCGGAGCATTCCCCCCACCCCCAACACTGCTTTTATTTTCTCCTTTGCCTTTATGTATTTACTGCCTCTGAAAAGATCTGGTTTGGTTTCGCCAGCGCCCGCAGGGCAGCAGGTCTGCCAGTGCCCTGTATCCCCCCAGAGACATCGGGGTGCAAGTGCTGGTGGCTTTTGAGGGGTCATCCATCCTCCTCAGCCAGAGCAAACGCCTCGCAAGCCACACACCCCTGGGGCTGCTGGGGGCCGCTGGGCACCACAGAGACATCGGGATAAATCCCAGCGGCTGAGACAAAGTGAAAGTGCAAGAGCTCAGCAGTGGGGTTTGTGGTCCTGCCGCGGCTCGGCGAGGAGGAAGGGCCCGATCCAGCCCTGGGGGCACCGCTGTGGTGGGGAGGGAGAGCCAGGTTGGTGGGGAGCTGAGCTGCTCCCCACGGGACCCCCATCAGCTGCTCCCATGGGAGCGCTCCCTGCGCCCGCGTTCTCCCGTGCCTGCGCCACAGAGATTCATTTAATGCAGCAAAACAAACCCTGTTGAAAGACGCCACCCCACAGCTGGGCTTTACCCCATAGGCAGCGGGTGGAGGAGAGTGCGATGGGATAAAGCAGGCTGAAGGGTGCCAGACACCACGGTGATGGGCGCTCAGGTGAACAGGAGCAGGCAGAGGCTTTCTGGGGATCAGGGCTGGCCACAACTGCTTGTCCTGGTGAGCTCCTGCAGGTCAAGCGAGCGTGGAGCTTGCTTTTGTCCCAGGATGGGTTTGGGATGGACTGTCTCCATCCCATCTGTCCTGGTGGAGCGACTGGGAAGCCGAATGGGTGGGTTTCCCCTGGATCTAAATCGTCTCTGTCCCCAGGGGTCTGTGGTGCTGCTCAACCCACAGGGATGTGAATTAAGGCAAGCTTTGGCCTTCAGTAGAGCAAGTTGCGTCAAATGAGAGGGGTGTGCATGTCTGCAGGAAAGGGGGGGCAGGAGAACAAAGTCAGGCTCCCAAAACCTCCTCCTGGTTTTTAACCCGATTTCCTCAGAAAACACAGCCCCTGTGGGTGTGCGATGGGGGGATCTCTCCAACCTGCTCCTTTGTTGCTTTTTAATTTGTGGGTTTGGTTCAGCCAAAGGAAAGAGGCGGGGGGAAGGTTCTGAGACACTCTGGGCTCCTCCAGCTTGTGTGGAAACAACCTTTGGGTTGCAGGGGGTGATGGTGCTGTGACATAATCCTCTGTAAGACCCCAGAGAATCCACACCACCGTGGGGATCTGCTTCCAGAGAGTAGAGCAGGCCAGTGCTGGGCAGTTCCTGCTGTGGATTCTGCTGACTTGGTACACGAACGACCTTGGCTGCTTCATAGTGATGCTGTAAATATGTAGGTGCTGTTTTGGGGGACCCTGTCACCCTCCTTTCCTTCCTTGGAGTCCCCATGCCCTGGGTGCATGGGCTGCTGGAAGGAGAAGCAGCTTGGCTGAGCAATAAAACTTCATGGGGCTTTCCATGAGCGTAGAGTCAGGATTGCTTTCCACGGCCATGCTGCTTTGTGTCATGGGATGATCCAGCTTGGAGGAGAGTGAAATTGGGGTGCTCTCCTCTGTCCCTGTCCTTATCCTACATCAGGAGGCTGCAGTCAGATCCTTTCCCACCTCTCTCCCTGCACCAGCCCTTCATGCCTTGCTGAGGGGCTGCATCTCCCCCCCCAGATGGTCCTTTTCTGCGCTCTCATCCCAAGATTGCATCCAGCCAGTTCTGCATCCAGCACCCTGGGATGCAGAGAGGGGCTGCACCACCCCCCTCCTGGGGGGAGGCTCCACACCACGCAGCCCTTGTGAGCCCACCCCTTTCAGGCTGGATCCCCTGGGGACCCACAGCCCCCTGACCCCCCCGGGACCTGCATCCCCCCAAGTCCCCCGCACCGGATGCTCTCCCGTTGAAAAGTGCTGTTCATTGTAACTCAGCCTTTTATAGCTGCCTCGCGAGCAAGGGTGCGGGGCCGTGCCAAGACAGCATGGTGCAG
>NW_009929285.1:3507-3774 GCF_000696875.1 Nestor notabilis
CCAGCCGCGGGGTGCAGAGCTCTGGTGCTGGTCCCGGCATAGCCCTGGTGCTGGTCCCAGCGTTGCCCTGGTGCCGCTGGCTCCTCTGGCTGCAATTGAACAACAAATGCATTTACTGGGAGTTTTGCTATCGCAAAGGTGCAAATAACCCATTGCTGGATCTGATCCTGCCGCAGGGACACTCGCCAGGTTGAGCAAGAGTTTAGTGGAATCTCCAGGGGCGGCTCTGCTGCCGGGATGGATCCTGCACAAGCCGGGGCTCGCCAT
>NW_009929285.1:3916-4195 GCF_000696875.1 Nestor notabilis
CCCCGAGATGGGGTGGACTGGGTGGCATACAGCTCTTCCAGTGCTTGGGAAGGACATAGCCCTGCATCCAAGCATCCTGTGGTGCGTCGAGGGTGGGCTGGCTTCCCCGTTCAGTGCAAATTAAAGCCATTAGCCAAATTAGTCCCTTGGCTCGGCGCTGGCCTGCAGGATGGCTGGGAGCCTCTTGTAGGAACATACCAGGTGTAAGGGATGTGGACGCATATTCTGCCTTAAAGCCACTGGGTGCTGAATTCCGGCATCGTGGGCTGGAGCAGGGAG
>NW_009929285.1:4254-4552 GCF_000696875.1 Nestor notabilis
TGTCCCATGGAGGCAGGCAGAGGAGCGTGATGCGGCTGCGGTAGCTCAAGCATGGATTCATCCAGGATAGCTGTTTCCACATGGGAAGTTCACTGGGTAGGAGCAGGGAGGACAGCGTTGCGGTTTGTGCCGGTCCTGGCAGGAGGAAGCGCTGGGGATATAATTCCCATTGTTGAGCCAGTTGGAAAAGCACATTGCTACCAGAGATGGCCTTTGGCTGCTTCCACCGCATGGCTCAGGCGAAGCCCAGCTATTCCCATGCTGCGAACCATTCCCAAAGCCGGCGTGGCGCAAGCCC
>NW_009929286.1:0-3955 GCF_000696875.1 Nestor notabilis
AACGCCACCTCGGTCACGCACAAGCCCAACGCCATCCAGATGGCCCTCTCCGTCTGCGAGGACCTCATCTCCAGCCAGGTACCCCGGGACGGCGACACCCCCCTCCACCACCACCGCCGCCGCCGGGCACCTTCCGCCCCATTCCCGGAGCTGAATCGACCCCGGTTCCCCCCCGCCTCGGGAGGGCGGGCAGAGCCGCGGTAAGCGGGGTCCTGCCCCGGGGTGCTGCTGCCCGCATTGCAGCCTTTATGTAAGCGCGGCCGGACTGCATCTCCCACAAAGGCACCCGTACACACGCTGGGGGCACACGGGCACTTATACAAACACCCCGGGACACACATAGGCTCAAACATACGCCCTTGGTGCACACATGGACGCTTACACGCACCCTGGAGTGCGCACAGGTTCTCACACCCAGAGCGGGTGTGCAGCCATGCCCACTCAAACAGCATGCGTGCAGAGAGCAACATGCATGCACACATGCACCGCGACACACATGATGCACACAGGGCCGTTATGTGCATGAGCACATGCTGTGCACACGCATGAGCATCCACAGACTGTGGGCACCACGAGTGCACACACATACATGTCACTGTCAGAATGGCCATGGGCTGCTCTGCATGTACATTCACATGCCATGGGCACACATGCATTGTGTGTCTACACTCATCAGTGTGCAGACACACTGGTGCACACATGCTATGCCACATGGAGACATGCATCCATGTGCACACATGAGCACACACCGCACCAGGTACACACACACAGACACACAAACACACCCCACTATGGGCACACACATGTACCTTCACACCCCCCCAGGACACACACTTAAATGACTGTGCATCATGGCTGCACACCCCCACCGCACATAGCACCACACAAAGCATGAATTGGGCACACCAGTAAATGCACTGCCACACACACACGATACAGAGACACACAGACACAGCATGCACACACATACAGGGAACTGTGGGCACACAAATGGTGCATGCTGTGCCTGCATGCCTGCACACACAAGCACAGCACACTCCTCCCTCCTGTCTGCACGGGTCATGCTCGGTGCACACAAGGGAATAATCTGAATCTGCAGTGATGGTGGGTGCTCTGGATGCCCTATGGCCTGACACGTCTATCCTCCCCATGGGAGCCCAGCCAAACAGCCCCATTCCCCCCCCCCAGGGCTATAAGGTGGGCAAATAGGCAAGTACAACCCCCCCCACACCTCAAACACACCCATGCACATGCAAAAGCTGTGTGCAGACCCATCACATCGGTACACACGCACACAAATTGCATGAACACCCGCACCACCGAGGCTCACACACACCAGCACACATATGTGAATACATGTATGCACCCAGTCACATGCAGTCAGGGAGGGGGACAGAGCCGGAGGGGCACATTCACAGCTCAGCTTCCCAGTGTGGGGATGGAGGATGGCTGGAGACATCCCTGGGGATGGTGGCAGAACCAGGCAGGATGCGCAGTGCAGGCTATAAGAGATAGATACCCGCTGCCCAGCAGGGAGCAGGGGGGAGGCAGAAGGCTCAGTCCAGCCTCTCGCTGAGCCGAGGCCCCATTGAAGCCACCAGGCAGTTGGATGTCTATGTCCATACCCCCTCTAAGCTGTGGCCCCATGGCAAACCCCACAGAGCCCAGGCTGGTGCAGGTTTACAGGCTCTGGCACATCCCTGCATGAGTGGTGGATGCAGGAAGCAGCTAAAGCACGGCACAGAGGGGACTGTGGGTGCTGGGGGTCAGGGTGCTGGGGGGGACCACCCTGTCCCAAACCCAAGGGCTTTTTCTAGCCACCCTCATCCTCACCCACTGGTGCTATGCCCAAGCAGGAGTTGTGGGGCAGAGGAGGGGCTGGAGCTTGCACATGCAAAATGGCTTCTGTCACCTGCTGCTGTGCCCTCAGCTTGTTCCCACCCAACACTAGGCAGGGTCTTCCCCCTTCCCACCCTGTTCCCAAGTCCCCTGCCCCAGTCCATCCTAGCAAGTTGTCCCTCCAGCCTGGGCACAGAGCACATCCTGCGGCTCAGGCAGATGCTTGGAGGAGGAAGGAGTGTTAATTCCTCCCAGACATCAAAGTCCTTGCACTGATTTGCCCTAGCTGGAGACCTGTCACCAGCTGGGGACATTCCATGTGCTGTGAAAGGGCATCAGTGTAACAAAGGATCCCCCAGCTCCTTCCCCTCCGTTTGACACAAAATAGGATCCTGCTGGGGATCAAAATCCCAGCCCTGTAACATCAGCAGGATCTTGCCAAGATCCTCCTCTCCCCTTTGGGTATAACCCAGATCCCACCACGCAGTGTGCTGAGGGCAGATCCTGGCTTCTGCCCCCACTGTCCCTCCCAGCTTCCTCATGTCTCTGTGTGCCCAGGGCCAGATGGCTGCTCTGCTCCGTGGCTCCGTCAGCTCTTGCTCAGAGTCCCAGCTGACCACTTTGTTTGTAATAGTCCTCAGAGGGGAATTACAACCGAGTATTAAATGTGCGGTTAAAGAAATCGCATTACACAGTGTGACTGTAAGGGAGATGCTTCCCTTTAATTTGTAATCCATGGAAGTTATTAGTTCAGTGAGCGGAGCATCATTTCCATTAAGATACAACCCTGAGCAGACCCATTACCTCCCCAGCACAGCACCCGTTGCTCCCCAGATCCATCCTAACTTCACTGTTCTGGATCATTTGAATCCCATTATCATGTTAACATGGGGATGTTTAAAGTTGCAGAAAAAAAAAAGGAAAAAAAAGAATAAAAAACACATTTGATGGACAGTGTGCTCCTGTGAAATAATGTTTGTGTCGTGTATCCTGTCCTGCAGGTCTATGCAATATTAGTTAGTCACCCTCCTGCTCCCAACGATCACCTAACACCAACACCCGTATCATACACAGCTGGCTTCTACAGGATCCCTGTCATTGGTCTGACAACACGCATGTCTATATATTCTGATAAGGTAACTGATGCATGTTTCTAGTCTAGTAACTCATACATGTGGTGTAAACCAAGAGTGCCCATCAGGAGGGTTAATGATGTCTACACTATGCCTATCTATGTGTCTCTGTCCATCCCTCCTCTCCAGTTAAACCTCCAGCTCCCTCCCTCCCTCCCTCCCTCCTGCATTCCCTGATCTATTATTTTTTCACAGCTGCCAGTGCTGACCTACATAGTGCTGGATGATTCCTGCAGTGATGCTCTGCCAGGGCTTGCTGCTCGCCAGCCATGGCAGATACATGAACCAGCTCCTGCCCTGCAGGGACAGATGGGGGTCCTGGGTGCTCTGCAGTGCAGGGGAGGGATTGCAGGAGGGTCCTGGTGGAGCCTGTACATCAGGCAGGAGCTCTCTGGGGCTTGAAGGCTGTTTGATTGCGTTAATTTCTTTGGGTTTGTGTGGTGGTGGTAGGGGAGATAATAGACTTGACTCACAAGTTATCCTGAGGCTTTATATGACATTCAGTCTGACTAGCACTCAAAAAAGATGTTAAAATTCCAGCATCTCAAACCTGTGGAAACATGGGGGCTGTCAGGATTGATGAGGTCCTCCATGAGCAGGGGCTGGGGTGATGAGGTGCTGCCATGGCTAGACCTTCCACACCAGGTGCTCAGCTCACAACCCATCCTGCAAACACACTCTGTGATAAGTAGAAGCAGCAGGAGGAGCTGGGCAGAGCCAGGCTGTCCACATGCCACTGCAGCCTCGGTGGAGGTGCTGGTCCAGGTGCACGGGTTCACTGGGTGAGATCAGGCCTGTTCTAAAGCACGAATCAGCCTTTGCTTGGAAAATGTGACTATTCACAAATGCAAATGTTTCGTGCAAAAATAGTCCCTCCACCTACATGCTGAATGAAGTCAAATTTCGGGGGGCGGGGGGGTGGGGGGGGTTGGGCAGAGGCTCCCCGAGATGCACACGTTTGACTGGAGCAGCAGACGGGCTTG
>NW_009929286.1:4016-7028 GCF_000696875.1 Nestor notabilis
CTGGGGACCTGCACAAGCTGGCAGCATCCCACCAGGCACTAGTGGAAGGAAAGAGGTGGAAATGGAGCTTGCAGATGGAGGGAGAGGGCAGGCAGAGGGTGAAAAATGGCAGAAGTTTGGTTTGTGCTGCTGTGAGGGGGAGATAGGTCTGATAGCAATGCTACCCAGAGGGACCTTGTCACAGCACATGTGATAGCGAGGAGAGGGGACCCTGCACAGTCCAGTGTTAGCTCTGCAGGGCCATGCTCATGAAACAAACCACAGCCTTTCCCACAGCATGACCTTGTGCTGGATTTGCATGTTCACCTGAGGGGTGAGAGCTCCCCAGCCAGCCTCACCTTCAGCCCTTCTTTTCCTATTTAAGACACATTGTCTGTAAAACTGGCTCATAAACCCTCCTGGCTCACTTCAGAGCTGGAGGAGTGACCCACTGTGGCAGTGGTGACCCACAGCAGTGGCAGGGAGATGCTACCCACTGAGTATTTGGAGTATTGGGCTGTTGGGTGCACTCACCAGGCATGTCTCCCCCCTCAGAGCTCTCCTGCCTGGCTGGCCTCATGCTAAACCCCCTTCCCCCTAAGGCAGACAGGGGCTTGAGGACTCTGCAGAGAGGGAGAGCAGGCAGGAGATGAGGCAAAGAGACTGAGTGGGTAGAGGAGGAAGGATGCTGAAGAGTGGACTGTTGGGAGCTAGAGCAGACAGTGAAGGTGGGAGTGAAGCAGAGGGCAGCAGAGCAAAGGCGCTGAAGCCATGTGACAGACTCTGCACATCCCATGCAGGACAGGCTGGTGCAGTGCAGGGACCTTCAGCTGGTTCCCTTCTTGGCTCCCACTGATCAGCTTTTTTTTAATTCAGGAAATTATATCTTTCAGCTTAGTTTCTATGGAAACGCCTGTACAATCATGTATGTTTGCCCCGGATTGGTTTTGAACACATCAGCCATTTTTAGCTAAATTTCACAGGGGGTTGAAGGCTCAGAGTTAATTATGGTCCTCCCAAGGCTATGCTGTCAGGGAGAGGAAGAGCCTGGGCCTCAGCACACACAGGTTTGCCCAGTACCTTCTGATGCTCTCAGAGCATCTCCAGTTGGGCATAGTGGCCCACGAACTGTATCCAGTCTTTAAACAAAGATAACCGAAGGAAGCGAGCTTTATTGTACCCAGTATTGAAAGAACAATTTGTCGTAGAAATGGTATTGCAGATATCAGACTGGGCACTCTGGCTTGGCAGCCTCTGTTTGGCTTCATTATGTGTCTACATTTTTCCTCACATTGTTCAGCACAGTCCTGCCCGTATGATGAGGGGGTGCCTGAAATCCTGGTCACCTCTGAATGAAGTGAGCAGGGAATTGCAGGACAGGAAGGGGGGGGTCTCAGGGTAAAGGCAGCAGTAATACCTGCGCTGTGGTTCTACCACTATGGAGAGTCCTTTATGGACTCCTCATGGACTGAGCATTGCAAAAATAAGAAACAGAATCCCAGACTGGTTTGGGTAGGAAGTGACCTTAAAGCTCATCCAGCTCCAACCCCCTGCCATGGGCAGGGACACCTTCCACTAGAGCAGGTTGCTCCAAGCCCCTGTGTCCAACCTGGCCTTGACCCCTGCGGGGGATGGGGCAGCCACAGCTTCTCTGGGCAAATAATGCTCTTACTGTCTCATGCTGGGCCTCTGAATGGTCAGGCTGGACTATTGCTTTAGTGCTTCTTTTCCCCATGTGTCATTGGGGGTATTTATATCTCCTTTGCATCTCAGCCAAAAAAATGAGATGACATTGACGTCTTGACAATATGAGAAATATGAAATGACACTGACACCGTTAGATAAAAGCTGGTGGGGAAATGCATAGCTCAAGAAGTCTCTGTTCATCACCACCATGTGGTACCTACGTGATGGGGATGAAGCGACATGCTGGTCCCCCGTGGTGCTGAGCCCCCTTCAGAGAGGCAGAAGCAGCCCAAGGGTGGCTCCTAACAAGCCTTCTCTGCTACTGAGAGAGGTGGAATATGGAGCTTAGTAATTCCACACTTGGAAAGACATTTCAGTGTCCAGCACCCAGTCCTGAGAGCTGAAATGAGGCTTGTACCTCTCTCTCCAGCCTGGTTCTGGGGATGGCTTTTCCCTCTGGTTCCTTGTCTCCATATAACCACTCCATGCCTTCCCAGGGGTTACTGCTCACTGAGAGAAATATTTTCTTTATTACTGGTCTCACTGGCCACCAATACGAGCAGGAACAGTGTTAGTCAGCATGGGAAGCTGCACTAAACTGGGGAGAAAAGTGATTGCCTTCCACCACCTTCCACTGGCTCCTGGAGAAGTGACTGGAGAGGCTGAAACACAGAGATGTTTGCCTTGGGAATGAGTTTTACAGCCGTCAGCAGGGGTGGGCTGCAGGCATCAGAGTAGATGAGGGGCTCTGCATGCTGAAGCCTGTCCTGATGGCAGTGATGGAGCCCACTCATCCCAGTAGAGGAAGGCTCTTCACAGGCTCTCAGGATTCAAGCTGGGAGGAGGACAGAGCAGCCCCAGCATTACCACCACTCCTCAGGGCTGCTGCTGTGATGCGGGGCTATTCCCTAGAGGCTGACAGCTCCTTTCCTCTGTGCCCTGCAGTGAAAGGCACACAGTGCATCATGCCTGAGCCCCTCATACATCTGCCCCCACTGAAATCTCTCCCAGCACACTCTGAGCTGTTGCAGTTACCTCAGCTACCTCCCACGTCCACAGCGATCACACAGGGCAGTAGGCTGGCTGCTTTCTGATGGGGCTCAGCCACACGTGTGCTGGCAGATGGGCTGAACAGAGCAGAGGATGGAGCAGCCCAGGCTTCTTCCATGGAGACACTGGCCAAGGCTTCTTCTTCATACCCAGCTTTTACTAAATTATTTTATATATGAATGTTATATATTGGGATTTCTGTCAATCTCCTTGAAGCTGCCCAGACAGCAGTTTAGGAGTGCATTGCTAGAATTGAGGTCCTTAATGACATGGTTTAGTGGTGGACTTAGCAGTGCT
>NW_009929287.1:0-256 GCF_000696875.1 Nestor notabilis
GTGGGCCGGGGAAGGAGAAGAGCTGGGGGGGATGTATCCCTCATGGCACACGCTGTCACCGTGCTCCCCACCCATCCCCATCGCTACTAGTGCTCCCATCCAGGAGCCCAGGGGCCTTCTCCATCCCCGTGCAGTGTGTCTGCTCCCGGCTGTGCAGCTCAGGAGTGTTTTACCCTTTGCACTGGCCTCAGCTGAGGTCATGTTTTCAGCACAACTGCTCCAGGCTCTTTCAGGAGAGGGGCCCCGGCCGGAGGGC
>NW_009929288.1:0-246 GCF_000696875.1 Nestor notabilis
CTCAGTCTTCCTGGTAAGGTGGCCTGTAGGAGACTCCTAGTAAAATGTCATGTGTCACCACTCTCCCTTTAATCCTTACGCATAAGCTCTTGGTCGGCTTTTCATCCATCCCCAGGTGGAGCTCCATGTACTCTATCTGGTCATTGACATAGAGGTCTGTCCTGGGTTCAGCTACAGCAGTCATTTTTTCTCCTTCTTAGTAGCTGGTGCAGTGCTGTGTTTTTGACTTTCAGCCTGGGAACAACG
>NW_009929288.1:657-21368 GCF_000696875.1 Nestor notabilis
GTTAGCGAGCGGCTGCGTGGTTCCAAGTTGCCGGCTGGGCTTGAACCACAACAAGGTCAAAATCTCCTCCTCATCTCCCCTGCCTGAACTTCCTGAAAAGCCTATATCCTTCCATTCCAACACCTCAGTCATAGAAACCATCCTACCATGTCTCCATGAAGCTAATAAGATCATATCCCTGAAGGCATGTGCACATCTCTAACTCCTCTTGTTTATTCCCCATGCTAAATGCATTTGCGTAGAGGCATTTAAGCTGGGCCCTTGATTATAGATTGATTGACACATCTACCCATCTCAAAAGTCATCCATCCACTACAGCAGCAACTTCATCAAGTGCTCTAAGAACTTTGCTGTTGCATGTCCCTGGTGCATTAGCTGGAGTTATTACATCCAGCTACCCAGCGTAAAGCTACAGGAAACAATTTCATTCAGGTCCTATTAGGATTAGAGTAGAGGGGGGAATAGCTTTGGTCAATCATTCGAATGCATTGCTAAAAGCATTATCCAAACAACAGATTCATATTTACAGGCACAGGCTTCCACCCATCTCACAGCATCCCACAGCAGCAGTTCGGTATCTGGTATTTTAAAGCATGGTGGTACTAGCAGCAATGTTTCTCCAGGTTCTTGCAGGAGCTTTAGGCACCATGGGGACATGAAGAACATTCCCACTAGTTTACTGCTTTCTGAATAATTCCTGGAAGCTGCCACTAGGCTGGGGAAGGACTCAAAGAGAGAACATCTGCTGCTGGAAAACCAGCCTTGCTTTGCTTGGTGCTTTGCAACTTGGCTCCTGTGTAACTACTGTCCCACCCTGACCCAGCAAGAAAGCTTAAAGGCCACCGCACAAGATCTTTATTATGTTGATTTAGGGTAACCCTGTATGGAAAATGGCACAAGTCTAAGGACCCAACTGCAAGAGATTTTGATTTTTTTAAAAGGATAATTCAGTGTATCTGTTCAGCTAAACAGAAAGCCCTGTGTCATAATAAAGCTGTCATGATGTTCTGGAAATATGGTCTCACTGGAGGAACACATTGTAATTTTATATCCAGCTATTTAAGAAGATGAGGCCAAGCCCTGAGTGACAGACACTTTGATGAAACAACACATGAATTAAACATAATTACACAAGAAAAACAGTAAAACAGAAATAATCATTGAGGCCCCCGTGTTGTACCACGAGCAGTGACATTTGCATTGGCACAGGGCATTTCAATCCGGAGAGCTCCAAATCCTCCATGAATATCAGTAATTAAATAGTCTGCCGCACAGCCACAGAGAGGCAAGTTTTGCTGCCCTCAGTTTTGCAGAAAGCAAGGTCAACATCTCACCAAGACCCACAGGAGCCCTGGCTGCCTGCATGGCCCCATGCGTTCCCTCCTCCCTGTGCAGGCAGGAGGCTTCTCCACTTCCTTTTTTCTCTTTGAAATGTCCCCCATAACCTCCACTTTATTAGGCTGTTCCCACTGGAAAAGATGCTGCACACTCCAGCTAGATTGGTCCCAAAATTCAGACCTAGGATCTGCAGCCATAGTCTCACTAGGGAAGACTCGAGGTATTTCCCCTCATAAAATTAAGATGTAATTTTACATGGGCCTGCCTGCTATAAGCCTGTCTCCATATGCAATGTTCTCCATATCCGTATTTCATCTAGAAAAGAGAATATAACTGGGTTCAGGAAATCTGGTTTTTTTTTTCTAGGTTTCCATGCAAGCTGGATCTCAAAACCCTTCTTTATGTCAACAGTAGACAACTGTTTCATAGACTTCATCTAGCAGGGTTGGTAACTAACCTAAAAATGGCAGATGGAAGCATTAAATATTTATTGGACTAGAGTGCACTGATTTTGGAAATTAGCACTTTGCAAATTACATCTGTGTGAACAGTAATTAAACAGTCAGGCACAGTCCAGTCCAGGTTCTGAGTAAGCTGCAACTCTTTTTGAAAAACATATGTATACGTAAAAAATACTAAAGCGCAATGAACTAAAGCTTCTCTGCTGATTTCCATCTGCACACTCCAAATTGCTCTGCAATCAGGATTTAAAAATAATTAAAACTTTGGAATGGTTTTCTGCATAAAGTTGGAAGGGTGGGAGCCCTTGTGGCAAGCGCTCAGGCATCACGCCAGTTAAGCTTGCAGGGAGCAGGAGTAGATGATGTATTGCTTTAAAACACCAAGGAGTCCATGACCTCGTGTTCCCTGTGCTACTAATGCTGGGATTGAACTGATGGTAACAGTGGGATTGAACTGGTGCTTGTAGCAAGAGGAAATTATGAGAACAGTGCAACTGATGATACAGACCTTGCAGGCTCCACATGTGTTCAATTGCAATTGTAAACAGCATAAAGGTGCTATTTGCTTTTGAGCTCTCTTCTTCATGTGGGAATAGATTTGCTCAAGAGATACTGCAGTTTTATTCCCTTAAGCAGAATACTAACCTCCCACTGGTGTTACTGCACTGGCAGTAACAAGACTCATGCGGTCTTTAACGGACACTTTTTAAAAGAAAACATGTTTAAGCCTGCTTTAAAAGTAGCTTCCTTTCTCAGAACTGCAGGTCTTCCTGTCAAACACTGTTCACTGTCCTTTCCAGGACTCTATTCCCAGTCACCATGCCTGCACACCCAGGATCTCATGAAGGTAAGTCTGTCCTATTCACTAAGGCAGTAGCTGAAGCCTCATTAAAATTGATGTTTGATTGAATCTTAGCGAATTGGAAGCTTTGGGTACCATTCTGCAACCTTTCCTCCTTCACCAAAGACTGCTATACACTGTGTTTTGTTACCATAGCTGGATTTTTTCCATGCTCTGACTACATCACTGCAGTTTTACTTTCTCCCTTCCCCCAAAACATATGTACCTAAAAGCCCACCAGAAATGAACAAACCCACCTACACAAGGATGGGGACTGTGTAAGCCAGACTCTGAGCTCTTCTTGTGGGATGATGATGAAAGAGAAGAGGGTCCCCACAGACTGTGCTTGGGAATAAGGAGCTTTTTCTTATTTTACAGGCAATGCTGGGCTTTGCCCTGGTGGTCAGGGGGACACAGGGGGGATGCTCTCTGCTGCAGCCAGGGAGCGATACTGATCCCACCACACAGCCCATCCCCAAATACCAGCAGGCTGCAGCAGTACATAGAGGGGAAATATGGATCCATAGCAGGGAAATACGGATCTGGCTCCACAGCAGCACAAGCACCCACAGCATGAACCCCAACTGAGGCATGGGACAGAGGAGGAGAAATCGAAGAGCTCCTTTGATTTAGCCTGGCCAAGTCAGGAGGGGGTGCTGCTGAAAGCGTAAGAGAAGGGTCTTAGGCGCAGGCGAGTGGTAGTACTCTGTACAGACACGATCAGGAGGTCAGATGGGATGTGGATGTGCTGGCAGGGCTACGTTCATTTTATTGTGTGCACATGCACACAAGGCTTTTGTTTGCTTTCTCCTTTTCCCTCCCATTCCAAGGTGCAGATTGGATTCAGGTTCCCAGGAGCTCCTAGGAGCTTGTGAGCAAGTTTGCAGGAGAAGATGAAGAGACCAAGGCTGCCAGGGGACTTTAATGAGAACTACTTCTATTCTCATGGTGCAGTTAAGAGCCACATAATGAAACAGAGGCTGGTTTGTTTGGTTTTTAATGAACTCTATTTATATTTTACTTTAACTATCCCCATTCATTTTCTCTGAATCAAACCTCTACTGCTGCAGTCTCGTGCACCAGAATTAATAAAGGGTAGCTATAATCTGATTTACTGCATAGTTCTAAACATGAACGTACTTACAGGAGGGGTTGATAGTTTACAGCAGCAACGTTTAAAGCAGAAGAATTGACAGCAAAATTGAATATAACTTCTCAGCTGCCTTGCAGAAAGCTGAAGTAATCCCATGGAGTTGTCTGGGGGCATTTTTCTTCCTTCTTGTTGTAACACCAAGAGGTTAAGGCTGCTGTTAAAGCTAGGTTTATGGTTTGCAAATTGGAAGCTGGCAAAAAGCAGGTACCTCATCCAAAAGATTTTATCTGGCTGTTATGGATGCAAAAATCAAAGGGGTTTGTGACTCACTCATGTAGAGGATTAGAACAAAAATCAGTAATACCATTCTCTTGACTTCTTCCCCTCCTCAAAACAGAGAAGCCACAGTTTTCAGCATAGCTAGAAAATTGAAATGGATTTTTTCTCCTTGGAGGAAGAATTTTTGCCCCTATCTCCATATTTAAGCTTTTAAACTAAAGCAGAGAAGCAGCTGTGTAATTAAGTCAGTTTGGGGATGAACAGTGTGATTCAAGAGCGAAATACTATCTTAATTATATACATTAATATTCTGCTAAGGAGATGCTTATCACAAAAAAAATAGATAATTCATGTTATTGCACAAGGAAGGCCACTAAAAATATTAAAATAACAGAGAGGGTGCCAGTCCAAGACACGGCAGATGACTGCGTGGTGTGAAAGCAGCTCCCAGCTGCAGAGGCAGAGCACAGTAAGTGACAGATAACACCCCTATCTGAGCAAGAAGAAACTGGCCAAAAGTCATCTGTTGTCAGAGGTGAATACTGAACTAGGGACTTCCATGTCAAAGGGAGTGTTGCCCCAAGGCTGACTCAGCTGCTTGGGAAGGAGTTTTGGCTGCAGTCACATCTATTTTTCTGTGAAGAAATGCAAAAAGGAGCATATTCACAGAAAGAGGCAGCAAAGGGAGAACTGGAGGTCAGGGTGGGGGGGTTAAAAAGAGGAATCTCGTTTCCTTGGTTGGGCACTGGGTTGCCCTCCTATTGCAGGGGCACACTTGAATCCCCATCTACAGAATGCTCCAACTGCCAGGAGGTGGGTGATGGTCAGCATCTGGCACTGGGGGACTGCCAGGGGTAGCCTGACTAGCAGATATGGAGCAGCCAGTGCACATGGGATGGGAGCAGTGTGGGTTAGGAGCAGGGGAATGATGTCTGTCACTGCCCCAGATGGGATGGAGCATCCATCATCAGATCCGTGGTGCAGTCCCACACTGCTCCCCTGCCTCTAACTGAGGCTGCATTGCCAAATCACAGCATCATCTGATCAAGAGAAGAAAGAAGGGGTTTCCTGTGGGTTAGGAAGCCACAACGGGGTGTGAAAATCCTGATTCCCAGTACAGGCCAAGAAAAAATAACACAAGGTCTCAGAAAAGCCAGAGCTGCCCTGCTTGTATTGAAACACTGATTTAAAGGGAGTTTGCAATTGCCCAACAGCAAGAGCCCTCTGGTCTCAGGTGTGTGACGTGAGATTAGGGGATTTCTTGCTCACAGACTCATCACAGGGCCCTGTGTTCCTGTCAGCCCTGTAGAGTGGGGCAGGCTTCATGTGTGAACAGATCTCCAAGGAAAACCCAGGTGCTGCAGGAAACAGGACTGAGAATATGAAAGCGTTGCTCTTTCTGCTGAACAGGCAATGAACCGGCATTGCGCAGAGGTGCTACTTGGGATGGGGTTGCAATGCAAGTGCAGAAATGCCCGAGCTGGTTCAAGTCAAGGCTACAGATGGCTGCATTAACCGCTCCAGGGGATTGGCAGGGCCAATGCTGCCTGAGATCCCCACAGGTGACAAAAGGATGGCACACGTTCAGATGAGCTGGCATGGTCCTACCTGTCACGGGAACTGAGTCTCAGGCTGAACTCCACCTTGGTCTGTGACCAACAAGAAAGTCTGCTAATGCCACATATGATGGTACTTTGCATTTTATGGTGTTTGTGGGAACAAAATGCCAGCCTGCTCTTCAGCTAGACCAAGTCTGAACCAGGTCTAAATCATGCTGCCTTCCTTTGCAATTGGTTTTGCAAAATGAGAGCTCAGTCAAGAGCCACAGAGATGTGTGTAAAGTAGTGACAAAGAGAGGATTTAGGTCTGCTCTTGCCTCCCATACATTTTTACTTGGAGACCTCAAAATACCATGAGAGGGCATACAGAAAACCTCATTTACCCCTCCTGCTCTTTATTCTTCCCAGGAAGCGTGAGCTTTATCCCATCTCTTTGCAGCAGAAACATGCCAGGAATACTGGGGAGAAAGATCATCTTCCTATCCTAAGCCAGTTTAAAAAAATTATGCCTACAAATGTTTAAGAACTCAGTATCCAAATGTCATGTGTCAGAAACACAGCAATTCGGCTGGCCTGGAGAGAAATGTTCTATTCTGCATACAGCAAAGGGAAGGGCGGGTTGAGGGCTGAGCTCCCATTTAGCAGAGTCATTTGCCAAAATTCCCATGTCCTACAAAGCCACAGGCCAAGGTGGTGAGGAACAGCTGCTCAGTCCCTCTACTGCAGAACAATTTGGATGCAGAGACAAACTTTGCCTTCAAATCAATCCCAAGATCCACTACATAAAGGTCGTTATGCTGCAGAGGGAAAGCAGCAACATTTTGCCTTAGGGCTGGAATGGTATCCCGTGTTCCAACCACCCCACTGTCTCCTTCACAAAGCAGAAAACTCAACAGTGCTTTCCTGTGGACTCCCAGGAGCCCTGCACTTGAATGGGATGGGATGGGACAGAATAGGATGGGGGCAATTCAGTAAGGAGACCCCAGACCTTCCATTTTAATCTTAAAAGGTTTAGGAAACACTTCTGTCACGCAGCTCAGGAGAGCTTCACCTGCATGCTTTTGACACTTAGGAGGTAGAGCAGTGTTCTGGACTTTGTCTCCTGCAGCTTGTCACATGCAAGGCTAACAGCTCCAATGCCTTCCCCTGGGAAGAGCACCCCTCTCACAAACGTTGGATTGTTACTCATCTTAACTACACAGAGGACCAAGGTCTCATTAATTAGCATTGACATTTACAATGGAGGCCACGAGATATGAGCAAGATGAAGATGGATGAATTCCAAGAGGATTTGGGAGCAAAATAGGGCTGTGAGAAATGACTGGGGCATTTTTCATTCTGAGTTTTCCTTGTAAAGAGACACTATTGACATTCGAACTCCCTTTTGCATTAGAATAAGAAAACTTGTAGTCAGTCTTTTGCCATGTACCTAAATTGCAAGGTGTCACAGTGCTGAAATGAACAATGGGTGCCTGCATGGGCCAGTCTCCAGTCACTGGACCTGGAGATCACAGATCAGGAAGTGTTTTGCCGAAGGGGCTGGCTTAGCTTTGGTTCAGAGGATTTTAAAAAACAATGCAAAAGTCCACTAGCTGCCTGCCTTTACTGAAGGAGGGTCAAGCTCGCGATAAAATAAAACCATCTGCTCTTTCAGACTTTCATCCCAAAACAGAATAAACCTATTTTGATGCTCCTGTGGACTTGGCTCCTTCCACTATCTTCATGTGCTCCAGTTGACATTATCAGGCATTCATACTCCTTGGAGGAGATCCTCATGCATCAACCAGTGGGATTAAAATAAAGATCAGTTGAAAACAAAAGCATTGGTGTTTCTTTTGTATGCTTTCTGATTTTTGAGTCATTAGGTCATATTCCCTTTATACCTTGCAGATTTTCTCTGTAACAGAGAAGTATATAAAATTGAGGGGAGTTTAAACAAAAGCTAGGATTCTCATGCAATCCCTTCAGTCCAGCAGCTGAGACTTCAGGAAAAAATCTGTTACCATGAGAGCGAGAAAAGCTGCCTCAATTCATGACTCTTTTCTATATGACAATGCCAACAGCAGAAAAAACTGCCCTGTTTCTGAGCACTAAGTAACCCCATTTCTCACCTTCATCCTTACTGTGTTGCTGCTCCCTAGGAAAGGGCCTTCAGAATTTAACAGAAACCCCAGTGTGGTTCTGGAAAGGTAATCCACTGGCAGAGATACTGGGCTAGGGGAAGCTCAGCAGAAGGGGAAAGGATCCAAAACTTACCAAGGTATGAGCATGCCATTAGAGTAGAGGGCAGAAGGGTCTGCAATCTGCATCTGCTGGAGAGTCAGGAGGACACTTAGCGTATGATTCTGACAAGAGCTATCAGTGGGCAGAGACACACTCTCCCTCTATCTAAAACCTTATTGAAACCAAGCCCAAAAACCCCATCACCACTGGTGTGGAGTTTTCTGACTTGGTTTAAAAGCACAATATATAAAACGCTAACAAGAACTACGATCCTCAAAACAGCTTTCCTCTCTCCTTTTGCCATCCTGCTGATCGTGATGTCTGGGGCTATAAAAAGGCACTTTATATATGAGACACAAGCACAAGAGCATGTCTCTCATTCTGATCTGCTTCCGTGTTTATAACCATCGCTTATCTAATGACACTTAGGAAGTGTTACCAAGGAGACTATTTGCATCCTGCACCATGTTGCTAAAGCAACACTGATAAATTAAATGCAGCGCTCTTAGCCTTCACCTACTGTATTTGTATTGCTATTAAAATGAAAGAGTCACAGGCTTAAACCATACTTGCGTCATTCACTCATCCAAACACCTGAAAATAGTCCAACGGCAGCAGCTACGGAGTTCCCCTGTAAATCTAGCACATCTAGGTCTCCATCTCTTATATGTATTTCTAGCTTGCCTGTCAATGTGACCTGCAGACAAAGCAAGCCATCTTTTCTTTCATACCATGACCTTCCTCCATAGCACGTGTTTTCCCTATATGCTTGGCTTTTATTTGAATATATCAGGAGATTTTAACTGTCATAAATAATTACAGCATCTCAGTATTTGGTGGAGCATGGCAGAAGGCAATTTGTACATAGCATTAATTTTTGAGGCACAAGATGGCTCAGAGGCACTGGAAATGCGACAACTTGCCTGAAGTTTATGGGTCAGCTGTTCATCCTCACCCTGAGCCTTGGTTCAGCTGTAAAGAGTCACCATTCAAAGGCTTCAAGATGGCCCACGGAAAGATTAAAAGGCTAAATAATGACTAATGGGGTAAAATACTCATTAATGAGGCGATAATAAAATCAAAAGAATTTAAAACCATTAACAACTAGAAACAAGCTATAAACAAAAATAAAGGACAGAGGGTTTTTTAGGTGAATTTACAAAATAAATTAATCAAAGCAGCATAAAAGACTGCTGGTAGGAAGGAGAGTGTGTGTTTGCAACTGTTTCCAAAGCCAGTAACAGCTTTTCTAGAGTTTGGACGTTTGTCAATATGCTAAATAACATATTTAAAATAAAAATACCCCCCGATATTAATGTAGAAATATGGACAATTGTCAGGAACTTTACAGCAAATATTACAAAATTGTGTAACGATATATTATATTCAGTTGTACGTATAGAATAAATTGTATTCTTTATGATACCAAGCAATGTCACAAGCAAAGACACAGGGCTCTCTGAACTCAACTCAAGTATTTTGATGCAAATCTGGAGCAATGTATTATCCTCACAGCTTTCTATTCTGATGGTCTGAGCAGTACACTTTTGGATGAACACACATAATAATGTAATACCATCCTACCAATACCAAGCTGGAACTCTCCATCACTATTTAATATGTTTATTCCAAAAATAACTCCTGTTTTTAACACTTTCAAATTTAACAGATAAACTCAGGCAAGGACATAAATACTTGGCATCTGTCACTGAATTCAATCAGCTCTCTGAATCAGAGCAAAAGGACCCTGTTCCAGCTCTGCTTTAGCGCATAATATAGTTTGGGAGACTCTTATTAATAAATATTTGCTTTAGCCCAGAAACATTGTAAAAGCACACCTGGGATCATTTTACCATATATAAAACCTCTGTTCCAAGAGCAAATTCAATATGCCTGCAGAATCTAATCACAAGAAGGTACCTCTGCTTCTTGCCTAATAGGCTACAGCAAGAGAAAGCCCATGTCCAGAAAACATTTCACCTGCCAGCCCTTGTAATTGCTTATGCCTGGGAATTTAAGATGAAATACTGGAATCTGGTCTGGTAAAAAGTTTGCTGACAGTCTCGGGCCCGAGTTCAGCCAGGCAGGTATGTCCTTCAGCTTTTAACAATATTTAAGGATGCTTTTCAGAGGGCTGCAAGAGACAGAAGAGCCAACTGCGTAAGTCAGTGGTAGCTGAATGCTATCACCTCCTCTCAGAAGGATGCTGCCAATGCTTTGCCAAGCAAGGAGGGGATGATGTGGGCAGATGGGGGTGAATGCTGCTCAGCTGCATTGACAGACTGGGAATAGAGGGGGAAGACCTCCAGTCCCAGCATTTCCCTAGGAGGCAGAACTGGATCACATGAACTCTATGGTAATTAATGGATGTAGGACTACTGTGTTCAGCAGATGAATTGAGCCTTTCTCCTAAAATATAAATAAATCATTTCCCCTCCCTAGACATCAGCCTATTTTAGGACGAGGGGATGGCACAAGCTCTTTCCTGTCTCCCTTCCACAGCGGCAGTGATACTCAGCTCCTCAAGTTCTGTCATTGCTTTAATTCCCCTATGAGAAGGTGTGATAAAGGCACAGAAAGAACTTCAGTAGCTGGCCATATGTGTGTGAGAATATGTGTGTGCCCACCACCACCCTCTGCTGAGCTGCCTGGACATGTGCTGACACGGTGCTGGTGGAGAGCCTCCTCCAAGCCACATGGTGGGGAAGCCACCCTGCAGCAAGTGAGCAGTGGGATCTGAACAAACATTCGAAGTCTTCCTAACTCCTGTCATAAAGCAAAAAGAGGATGGTTCAAGCCTTGTGGGGCTACAACAGCTGTACACGCTCATGCCTCCTCCCATGGCTGCCACAAGAAAACTCCACAAAAGTTGCATTGCAAACACAATCTGCAGTTCTGTGTGGGAAAAATGTCAACACACAAAGGCTGTAGAAGGTCATTTTCAGCTGCCCCTGCTCCAGGGAAGGTTTCTCAGGACGCAGCCCTCCTCTCTGACTTCAGGTGCCCCGTGTGAAATGGGCCAGGGAAGGTTCCAAGAAGGGTCAGAAATGAGGATTTGCATTACCAGCAAGGCAGAGAGAGAGGAGGAAAGGAGGTATCATCCTTGCCACCAGCCTACTCCTCCTTCTCCCATGGGAAGTAAGATCAAAAAGAAAAAGTTTTTCTCTGTGCTCGTTATGCCTCTGTGAAATTTTCTAAGGACTTTCTGTTGGTTTTGGATCAGGTCCTAGACCATGTGGACAAAGCCCATAGTGTATGATGTGTTTGGATTATTTATTAGCAAAAGGGTTCCCTCTGCAATCAAGCATGTAGAACACCATATTAAAACATGCCCTGTTTCATATCTGACCCAATGGAGTTGGCATGAAGAAGTTCTCACCACACCCTAAGAAACGCTGCTGGAATACGAATTATCATTGCTTCCCTCATCCCAGTTCCTACATGGCCTTATCTAAACTATGTCATAAATCTTCTGGGTTTTATCTGAACTCTCCTCCTCCTAGTGACATTCTGTACTTCTGAATAATGTTGTCTCCATATAAATTACAAGGGGCACAGCAGTAATGCTCCAGCAGAAGGAAGAGAAGCAGTGGGAAATAGCTAAAAGCTATGAACTGTTTTCCTACTTGTAATCTTCTGTCATATTCCAAGTTGGAAGATTAGATAACAAAACTATTTATAGTGGCATTGCTGGGTGTGTATCACAAAACCTTTATTGTAAGACCACGAGCAAGTATGAAATTTTAATTTTGCCTGCCACTTCCCCATGTCACAGCTTCATTTGCACCACAGCATCTCTTCTTTCACAGTGGGGTTATTAATAACAGATGTAGCATTAACATTTCCAAATTGGGAGTTTACCCTCAGTCTCTGTTCCCACCCATTGCTCAATACATTTTCATGTTGGACTGACAACTGGAGACTGACAATATCTGCTCAGCCACCAAACACACACTGTGTGGGCAAGAGCAACCACAGCTCACTCCATTCACTGCTACAGGTCCCAACTGCAGGACTTCTCTGGTTGAAACCTCAAGCTGCTTTTTAATCTCTCTGCTAAGCCCTCCAGTGTATACCAATAAGGTCTGAGAACAACTGTCCAAAGGAAATGAACTGAACACCAGGCTTTAAATTGAAAGAGGGTAGACTTAGACTGGATATTAGGAAGGATTTCGTTACTGTGAGGGTGATGAGGCACTGAAACAGGTTGACCAAAGAAGCTGTGAATGCCCCATCCCTGGCAGTGTTCAAGAACAGGTTGGATGGGACTTTGAGCAACCTGGTCTAGTGGTAGCTGTCCCTGCCCATGGCAGGAGACTGGAACCAGATGAGCTTTAAGGTCCCTTCCAACCCAAACCATTCTATGATTCTATGATTTAAATAGGAAGAAGTTTTTGCATCTTTATTTTATGCATGTTAAGAGATGTAAACATATAAGGGTTATCCATTAAAACAGGTACACTAAATGATATGCAGAGATGGGAGTGAGAATGAGAAATCCAATCCTAACATCACAGCTTACCCAGGTCCCTTTTAATACATTCACTGCATTTTTTAATAAAGAAAGTAAATTGTTTCAGCTACTTCTTTCTGCCTTTGCTGAAATGCTGCAACATAATCAGTGAGGCACATTTTCTCTTTTCCATTTTCTCTCATATCTATTCAAGTGACTCACATAATACGCAGATTCTGTTTGCAACGTTTACAGTTACTTGTATCCTGTCTTCTACAGTGACTCAATATTTCTATGGGAAACCATCTCTTCCCTTCCTACCTAGTAAATACTTGTTAAGTACAAAAAAAGAAAAAGGCATCCAGTATCGACAAAAATGATCCTGCAAGAGAGATAGAGAGATAGGTATTTAAAAACACAATGGCACCAGTTGCTCAAATGAAAGAAATCCTGAATGACAGGATACAGTTAAATGATATATTAAACAGGTATCTCATAAGGAGATTTGAAATAACCTCTGATAAAGAGTTGGAATCTGGGTGATAAAATAAGCTTTGGATCTATGGCTGCTTGCCTTACCTGGAAAAAGTCTGTCCAGAAGCAAGTTTAAACTCTAACACTAAGCTCTACATTAAATGGGGTTGATGAGCAGCAAAGCACAAAACACAGTCATGTCTCCATCCAAGTAGCAGTTAAATGGAAATCAAGCAGAGCTTTATGCCTAACAGAGGATGAAAGATGATCAGTGCAGTTTTTAAATTGTATGTATGTTGACATAAGGGAAGTAAATGTAAATTGGAATGAATCAAGCATAACATGATTACATTTCTTCTGACTGGGTCAGGGTGAGAACTACAGCTTTCAAGTAGGGTGAAGCCAGAGGGATTTCCAGACAGGGGCTGCTCGCAAAGACTTTCATGCTCCTTTTCAGCTCTTCAAGTAAGAAATCAATATCACAAAAGTGACCCTGACTAATTTCACTAGGACAAAGGATCACAGATTTCCAGCTGTGCTCAGCATCCCATGGTCCCTTGTCTCTTCAGAAGCTGGGCTCCATCTTTGCTACCCCATTGGATAGTTTCTGGCACTGGCACTGGCTGGTTACAGAGCTACCCAGCCATTGCTTTGCTGTATCGATCCTCTCAAGCCCTGATGCTGGACATAGGGTGTGTTCTGTCCATATCATAAAAATGATGAGCTCAACAATGAATAGAAAATCCCTGCATATGCCCATGAACGTGTGTGTAAGCCCACACATGCAGGAACATCTGGAAGTGTCAGTTACCAGTGTGAAACCCAAATACTGAATACAAAGAAACAGAGGAAGGAGGCTCTGCAGGCAATGCCAGTACTTTAGAATTTCTTTTGTGTAAAATTTTCTTAGCATTTTTTTTCAGAAAAAATGTTTACATTAAGTGGGGGTTTTTGAACTAAAAAATCCATGTGGTATTTTATCTCTGAGACTGGCTGAAAACTATTTACATTTACCTTTCAGAGTTATGCATAAAAGAGCCCTGAGGTTTAACCCCCTTCTGAGAGCTGAGAATCCTTCCCTATGCTTCAGCAAAGAGAGGAACCAAGGTGGACTAATGCAGAATTGTACAAACATAATACCACCAAGGCATACTCCACCCTATAATTTTAAAACATAATCCTATTTTAATCCTGTAACTGGAAGGCCAAATAACCAGTAGTGTAAATGTTAACAGGAATCTTATATACAACATGCTTTTATCAGCTGGAGTTCCCCAAGAACAAATGGAGATGAAAACCTACCCAACCTCAATTTTAACCACATAATTGCATCAACCTAGACCTTAATATGGGTAAGTATTCAAGTATCTGCTCTCCTCCCTGGCTACACAGCTACCAATACCCTAGTTAGTTAGGTTAAAAGGTAGTTTAAGTTCATGTATACATGTCACAGTTACAGCAGAAGCTTTAAACATTGCCAGATGCAAAGTTTCAGGTAAAATTCAGCTCTCATCCCCAAAAGTACTTTGGAATTTGTTAATTAATTCGTTAATTAATTTGTAAATTTGTTAATTTAATAGCATGGTAATGCTATATTGGTTAATCTTAGATCAACCATTTCTGGATGGAGACAATCCCAATATACAGGCGCTGGCCACTCCTTGGGACAGTTCAGAATTGGATTAACTCATAAGTCCTAAAATTCCAAGACAGACCAAGTCAGAGCATGTGTGGATGCACAGCTTGAAATAAGTCGCCACCAAGAAGGTATGCACCATAAGTGAAACACGTACTTATGCACTTGTCACGGGCAACAATTTCAGCGATGCAGAAGTTGCTGATTCCTGCAATTATCCCAGCAGCAGTAGGTAAGAACAGCTGCCAAATCTTAAATTTTCCAAGCTTCTGCATTAGAAATCTTCTCAGATCTGGGGATAGCCACAAAATCTGCTATTTCAGCAGTCTAGGAAACAAAATGAAGTGTGGGCTACTTAGGCCTTCGTCATTCAGGAGGTCAGTGTAAGCAAAAGGAACCTGCTTTCTCTTACTCCAAAAAAGCCACAAATGCAAAAGCACCTTTATTTGTCAAAATCACAGAGTGCAGGAGGCACAGCCTCATCCAAGCAAGCTTGCACATGGACTTTGTCACAATCTCTACTGTCTCCCAGATAAAGCCTGGACTTCGAGGCTGCCGTGGCAATGAACCACTCTGTAAACACCCAGGCAGGGACATTCATCGAAAAGAGAATGGACCCAGCTAGAGATCAGCCAACACCAGAGCAGGCTCTATCCCTCCCCATCTACCTGCAATGTCTAAACAACCCAGCTCCAGCTTTCACTGACGTGGAAAAGTTTTACATTCTCATTTCAGCATTATCTTTATCATCTGAACACAGGTAGCCATAGGAAGATGCCCTTGGGAAGTCCATATGAGCAGGTCTTTGTATGTAGCAAACTTCAAAGGATTTCTCTTTCGTGGCCTCCTCCAATCTCCCATAAAATTGGACCCATTTTAGCATCCACAACATCCACTATTAATGAGCTCTACAGAGCTACTAGCCACTGCAGATGGCTACAGTCTCCTTTTGTTCAAAAGAAGCTGGAATCTACCAACTTCATTTGATATCCTCCTAATTCTTGTGCTGGAAGAGACAGTGAAGAGTGGAGCTTTGCCCCTTCTTTATATGCCAGTCATTTCTCACCCTAGTTGTCCCTTTTTCCAGACATAAGAGTCCTAGTTGATTCAATCATTCCATAATCCAGACTTTTGACTGTACCTGTTGCCCTCTTGTGAACATTTTCCAGTTCTTTCTTATCTTTTTTAAGATGGTAGAAGGGGAAGAACCAGAACTATACAAATATTCAGATTTATGCAGTCTAATCATGGCCTCTATTTTCTTCTATTTGGCTTCCTATTTAGTTTCTAGTATTTCATTTGCTTTTTTTAAATGTTACTGAGCCTTGCACTAACATTTTCAGCTCAATCACCCCACTGATGCTTTGGTTCCTTTCTTGCCCTTGAGAAATAGAGAGCGTCACCTGTGGGCAAACCACCACATGATTTCCTGGGAAATTTCTAACAAGACGCAGCATTACCTGCTCCACCAACAGGCTTCAGTACATTATGAAAAAGATGATGGGAAAGGAAAAGTAGGATTGATAAATTGCCGTGTTTGGAGCACTGACCAATTTTAGACAATTTAAATGCAACAAATCAAAGTTCAATAGCTTGGGAAAAAATCTGATGCTTGGGAAAAGGCCGTATAACCTGAGAGTATCAGGCAGGAAAAACTTTATACCTACAACCCAGCCACACTGACAGGTCAGAGGGAAACAAGCACGACCCAGGACAAAATGAAAGCAGAAGGGCAGGAAGCAGGAGGCATCCTTCAAAGCCTTGAATGATGAAATTTCTGAGTCTGTAGGGCTGGGAGAAAATGAAATACTATTTCAAAGAAGAACCAGTTATGACAGCAACAGGAGCTGAGGCTTTCTCACAGCATTACTACTGGCACCACCCCCTGGTGCACTGCTTGCACCCCAGCTTCTAATCCCCATAATCATCAGCTGCTGATGTCTTTTTACTCCCCACTTAGTTTTATCTAGCGAGTGCACAAAATGGAGCTGGCAGCAGGGTATTCTTTCCTATCAACAACACACAATTATTAAAGTGCCTACACCATCCAGATTACTATCTCCTGCATGTATTTCAGAAACTCATAAAGTATCAGTGAAAGGAGAAAAACATCTGACATATTTATGTGTCAGTGGGATATAAAGTCTGGAATAGCAGCTGCAAAAATGCAAGTGAGGACTGTATAAGCACGACTGGTATCCCCTGTGAGTCAGGAAAAGCAGCAAAGCCCCTGCCTCCTTAGAAAGTGCTGCATAGCAGGCTGTGTTTCTGTGAGCTTGCAGCATGAAAGTCAGTCACATCCTTCAGCAAATAGCTGTTGACTCTGACTCCAGATTTCCTAGTAAAAGACAAGACTAAGAAGAACTGTCCTGTCAAGGTGCCAATCTGCTTCATGTGATACTCTGGATTTATAAACCCCAAATTGTCCCACAGATATCACCCCGACATGTAAGAGCTATCTTTATGAATGAGCAGTAAGTACAGGGGACCATGGAAGCACCCAGCACAACATGACTCACATCTCAATGGGAGCCTCCAGATGCCACTGTAATACAAATAATAAAGAATAACTCATGAGTAATCAGCCACTGATGAAAAGAGGATCTCTGACTAGCTCGGGCTGTCTCTGTAATATAGTGCATGCATTCTTTTGCATAAATAGCATAGGTGCATTAATCCGTGAGAAAACCAACAGGAAGAAATCCTGCTTGCTGTCACTCACCGTGGAAATTTACCTTCCAAGGCAAGATGGGGCTCAGGAAAGAGCAGCAAACCTGAGTAGGGGGCTGCAGGAAAGGATTTAAGAGGGGAGACATTAATACTTCTTAGCTTTCACAATGTAATATTGATCTGCTGTCCACAGAAATGGCTAAACCTTCTTGAAGCTGAGGACATGGACACAAGTGAGGATGAAGAGAAGCGTGCCCATGGAGCATGGCAGATGGCATTTAGGTCCCGTGCCTCACCTCTGGCCCAAGGGCTAGCAAAACCTGCATTTCTAGCATCCTGGACCAGCAAATCTGGAGCTACACAACAACATTAACAGGTTACACAGTCCACACATCACAGTAGGGAGAGTTAAACTTATCCCACAAGGCTGAGCAGTAGATAAGAAAGGATTGCAATAGGCACAGAGATTTGCAAGATATAACACTAGGCAAGGAGGGTAGTTTGCTGAGCTACACCAGGATTAAAAAGGAAAATTAAGAGAGGAGATTGAATTGACTATTTTGGAAAAACCCTGGGGCATGAAGATAGGTTGAACCAGAGATGTATGTATTGAGAAATAATAGATGTTTCCTTGGCTGGGACAGTTCAAGCCAGACCACCCTCCCCTAGTAAATGAACAGTTCACAGAGCCACTGATATAAAGGTTGATCTTTTTCATCTCAGAATCCAGGAGATTAGACACAGCTGGAGTTTCCCCACTCAGTTCCACTCCAAACAGCCATACACACCTTGTCTGATAGTTATCGCAAACCATAATTCAGAGAGGGTGGACAGCAAAAATTTCCTGAAGTTTATCTGGTGGCATCATCAAAGACGTTGTTACCAGATAATCGGTATCCTTTGCTCAGCATGAGGAAAGTACATCACTGTCCATCACCTCAGAGTAACAGCCATGTCTGGGCTATGGGAAGTGAAATACTCACAGGAATGCTGCAAATAATCTCACCTCAACCTCCCCATCATGTTAGCACAAAGTGCCAACCTCCTTCCAATCACTGGCCATGACTTTCAGATTAAGTAATTACATACAAAGTGCTCATGTCTAGCAGTTGCTAGTGAACAGCAGTATGAAGTCCTTTTATAAAGGGCTGGACATATCAGATTTTAAAGTACAGCCCTACTCTGAAATCATCAGCCCAGGGTTCCAGGTTCACTGTTGCAGGCACCTTCAGTAAAGACCTGCCTATTTCAGCTACCTGGTTTTAAAACTGCAACTGAAGCCTGAGAATCAAGTTGGATGCTTTCCTTCTTCCCCACAACCATCAAAAGCAAAGCAAGTGTTCTGCCACCCATGCCAGCCTTCAGTGATATTTCTGTGATGTGCTTTCAATACCATCAAAAGTATCACATGGTCTTCAAAAGATTTATTTAACCAAAGGTGACCATTTTTAGCAGGACTAATAGAAAAGTATAAGATTCATCAGTACATGTGGGCAACAGCTCTACTATGTATGGAGATCTTATTTCTTGTACAGCAGAGATGAACTTGTAAGGCTCGGGGACTGACTTCAGCGTCCTCAGACCACCTTGGGAAACTTAATGCAATCATAGCTTCTTCCTTAGCAAGAATGAGCCTCAATCACCCCTGGCACCAGGTTGCGAAGAGGTCTCAACACAGAAGGAAAATACTAGATGGTGGCCAAATTGTCAGTCTCCCTAACACTGAGCCAGATACTGAGGGAAGAACAACTGGGGACCTTCAATTAAAATACACTTTACAACATGTTAAACGGCAGATATGTAACAAAACTGTGTGACATTCATACTTTCGCTGCTATGCCTCCAGACCATTTTACAGAAACCTGTCAGATGCAATCAGACTTGTTTATTCTGCATTTAAATGTAGGACCCGAGGCAGCCCGGTTTCAAAAAGAGACAGAAAAGGCACATATTGTCCCTGGCAGTTGCTTGGGTTTTACGACAAAGGCAATGCCTTGTTAACTATTTACTCTAAACCAAAATTATTTCGGTGTTCTGCTACATTACAGTCTTGAGAACATTTCTACTTGCTGCCTCAGTACAGGTAGAAATGTAATTACAGCATAAATTAAAGGAAGAAAAAAACAAACTGACATTAACAAACAACACCCACGTCCATCCCCCAAAAAGAAAAATCAGGTGATTCACACAGAGCATCTTCAAAATCTCACGTAAGCCACAGATAGTGGATTAAGTGGCAGTATCCCTTCTGGCTCCAGTTTATAAATTCTTATCTGCTTAAGGTTATTCCAGAAAGATTTCCAGCTGACAGCGTGATTGGTAAGGGACAAATCCTCCCTGGCAGTTTACAATTGCATACCAAGTACTACAGCATTGCGTGTGCCTTCATGTTTGCATTGATAGAAGATGATGGTTCAGTGTTTAGGGTTCAACATCCCCCTCCTTGCAAGTCTAATTTTAAGCACAGCCGTAGTCTGGTCTGAGTTTCAGACTGACTTAGTCCATCACAGGGCAGTAAGCATTCCTAGTGTCTCCTTGCATGGCTATTCAAAAAGCCATGATACAATCACCCTCAGTTCACACAACTGTTTCAAATCATCCAAGTAGAGGAAGGGAGCAGAGAGATGTAATGGAAGAACAATGTGAGTAGCAGAAATTCCTTCAGTATAACAACCAGTTGCCCAGCTCATCATTAACCATTTCACCCCCCATGACCATGACAAAGAAGTATCCGACAGCTCAGTAAATTGAAGGTGAGCAGCAACATCCCTATTTTCCACGCTGGTGGCTGCAAATTCTGCAACATGCTGGGGAAGCTGCAACAAGTTTTGATCATCTGCAATGGCTGTGGGTGCAGCACCTTCCCTCATTCCCTGCTTACAGAGATGTCTGACATCCTCTACCCCACCATCCAGTGCCTTTGACTGAAAATGTGCTTAGTGAAGAGGTACCCAGGTAGCAGTGAACACATATAGTATGTACTGCTGCCCCAGGAAATCCCTTTCAAGAATGACAGGTTATTTCCTGCCACTAGCCTCCCAGCTTATAGCAAAAGGGAGTAAAAGAGGGCAGGGTCAGAGGAGACCTTGGGCAGTCACTCCTGCTCACCTTACGATTTGATCCCAACAGTGCCCCAGCATTTCAGAAAAGGGATTTCATCCTTGCAAAGAACAGAACAAGCTAGAGCCCCAAATACCCCCTGCCTTCCTCCAAAGAGGGTTGACCATCTCACTCACATAGGTGTATTCCTGGAGCACCCAGAAAAGACACCAAAGCAAAGCTTTTGTTCACTGAGAAACACTTGAGGTGGTTCAATTCCTCTGAGTTGTTGTCCCTTGTTATCCTGGTGTGCCCCTGCCAGGGGAGACCTGTGAACCCATCAGCCACCCCATGGGGCACTGCCAGGGAAGGAGAGGCAGGGCTGGGAGCAGGGGCAGGGGAGCCGACAACGCCAGAGGCCACAGAGTGCCAGGCAGGGAGCCATCCCACTCCGGGGTGCCCAGTGAACCCAGCCTGTCCCAAGGTGCCCGGGATCCCTGTCCAGCATGCGATGCTCAGGGTGCTATGAGTGCCTAGGCGTCTCATCCCAATTTGAGGTCCCTGGGGTGCCCAGGGTTTGTGTCCTGCCCGGATACCCATCCCACCGCGGCGTGCCCGGAGCACCCATCCCCATTTGGGCTGCAT
>NW_009929289.1:0-862 GCF_000696875.1 Nestor notabilis
GCTAATGATTAATCGCCATGAATCCCCATTGACTAATCCCCATTAATTAATCCCATTAATGGCAATTGATAAATCGCTCTTGAGTGGTCTCCACAAATTAAGCCCTATTGATTAAACCCTATTAATTAATCCGCATTAATTGCCGTTAATTAATCGCTAATGATTAATCGCCATGAATTAATCGCCATTGATTAAGCCCCATTAATTAATCCTCATTGATTAGTCCTCATTGATTAATCGCCATGAATTAATCGCCATTGATTAAGCCCCATTAATTAATCCTCATTGATTAGTCCTCATTGATTAATCGCCATGAATTAATCGCCATTGATTAAGCCCCATTAATTAATCCTCATTGATTAGTCCTCATTGATTAATCGCCATGAATTAATCGCCATTGATTAAGCCCCATTAATTAATCCTCATTGATTAGTCCTCATTGATTAATCGCCATGAATTAATCGCCATTGATTAAGCCCCATTAATTAATCCTCATTGATTAGTCCTCATTGATTAATCGCCATGAATTAATCGCCATTGATTAAGCCCCATTAATTAATCCTCATTGATTAGTCCTCATTGATTAATCGCCATGAATTAATCGCCATTGATTAAGCCCCATTAATTAATCCTCATTGATTAGTCCTCATTGATTAATCGCCATGAATTAATCGCCATTGATTAAGCCCCATTAATTAATCCCTATTATACAACACCATTAAGCCCCTTTCATTAATCGCCATTAATTAATCCCCAATGATTAATCCCCATTAATGGCCAATAATAAATCGCCATTGATTGATTCGCATTAATTAAGCCCCATTGATTAAGCCAAATTAATTAATCCACATTCATTAATAGC
>NW_009929290.1:0-1284 GCF_000696875.1 Nestor notabilis
AGGGAAGGGACATGCCCAAGGCTGGACCCTCTTTACCAGAAGCCACCCCGGGGCTGCCCCGCTCCGTTCCCAGTGCCGGGAGCACTTGGCTCTCCCTGAGCATCGTCCGGAGCTGCCTTATCCCCATCAGCGCCCGCAGCCATTAGTGCTTCCCGGGCGGCAGCCGCTGGATATGAATAGTCCTGGGGGTCTGTGTCCTGAGCTGGGGGTAGCTGGTCCCAGCGCTCAGCCCGTGCCCCCCACCCGCAGATCTTCCACATGACGTACGACCTGGCCAGCGCCGTGATGAGGATCATCAACCTCATCGGCATGATGCTGCTGCTGTGCCACTGGGACGGCTGCCTCCAGTTCCTGGTGCCCATGCTGCAGGACTTCCCCGAGGACTGCTGGGTCTCCCTCCACCCCAAACAGAACTGCTGGGTCTCCATCAATGGGATGGTGGTGAGTGATGGCTCCGTCCCTGTGTCCTCTGGCTTCTCCCCACTGACCAGGAGCCTGGATCGATCCGGGCAGGTGGAAGATGCTGACAGGGAATCTCTGCCCGTCCCCTGCCGCCTTCTGCTCATTAGCAACAAAGCTGCTATTAATAAATAATGGGCCACGTTTCTAATTGCTCCCTCTCAGCCCCGCTACAAGTGGCTCTTCTCCCTCCATCCCTCTCATCCTGGTCTGCCAGCATTTCCATCTCCGCTCCATTCCCCCTTTCTGGCTTCCTCCTCTTCCTCTCCTCAGTGTCTCGCGCTTCTCCTTCCCTGGCTGCTTGGCTCTTGGGGGAGAGTGGAAGATGCCCCCTGGGGGGTGTGAACTGGATGAGCTTCAAGGTCCCTTCCAACCCAAACTCTTCCATGATTCTATGAAACTTTGGGCTTTGCATGAGGCTGCGATGGGGAATTCCCACCCCAGGTGTCCCCAGCAGGCTCCCAAGCACTGCAGTAACTCCTGGAGCCTGTTCCCATCACAGCATTTATTTCACAGGGGCTTCACTGAGCTTTTGTCTATCAATCCGCTTAGAAAGAAACCCATAACACGAAATGATGCGAAGGGAGCCGGGCGTTGGGTTTGTTTGGATCTCACCCACAAGGTGGGACTGTCACAACCAAACAAATCCTGGTGCTGAGCTCCGGAGATGGAAGCAGAGAACCTGGCTCGTCCCCTGGTTGTGCCCATGGCGCGATGAGGAGCTGAGCCCCAGCCAGGACTGAGCCCCCCCTGTCGCTGCAGAACGACTCCTGGAGCGAGCTCTACTCCTTCGCCCTCTTCAAGTCCATGAGCCACATGCTCTGC
>NW_009929290.1:1437-1812 GCF_000696875.1 Nestor notabilis
GCTGGTTGGTGACCACGGCTCCTGCCCTGGGCCTGGCCAGTGCACCCCCTCCCGGAGCCACGGGGATGTTGATGGTATCAACACAGGCTCCGCGTCGATACCATCTGATGGGGCGATGGAGAGGGAGCAGCCCCATGGAGGGGGACACGGGTGGGGGGTCCCCAGCCCGGCTGGGTGCTGAGGCCGCCTCTCCCCGCAGTACAAGCAAGTGGAGCAGTACATGTCCTTCCACAAGCTGCCCGCTGACTTCCGACAGAAGATCCATGACTACTATGAGCACCGCTACCAGGGCAAGATGTTCGACGAGGACAGCATCCTGGGGGAGCTCAACGAGCCCCTGCGCGAGGTGGGGGCACCGGGGGCTGGGGGGGTGCC
>NW_009929290.1:1929-2628 GCF_000696875.1 Nestor notabilis
GGGGGGCCCCCGGGGGCTGGGGGCCTGCCGTGAGGATGGGGACTGACCGTGTCCCACCCCCGGTGAGGGACTTCATGCAGTAAGGGGGGTCCCAGCGGCTCCTGCTTGGGGTTGAGCACCTCTTCCTAGGGCTTTGCAGCTCTGCGTGTGTCCATGCTCTGGTTCACTGATGGGACCCCCTTCCAACCCAAACCATTCCATGACTCTATGAAACCCAGGGCTTCCGTGTGCGTGGGAGCCGGCCCTGGGGAAGCCACATCCCTGTCTCCTGGTCCCTCACCTCCTTCCCTTGCAGGAGATCGTGAACTTCAACTGCCGCAAGCTGGTGGCCTCGATGCCGCTGTTCGCCAACGCGGACCCCAACTTCGTCACGGCGATGCTCACCAAGCTCAAGTTCGAGGTTACATCATCCGCGAGGGCACCATCGGCAAGAAGATGTACTTCATCCAGCACGGCGTGGTCAGCATCCTCACCAAGGGCAACAAGGAGATGAAGCTCTCCGACGGCTCCTACTTCGGAGGTGAGCGCTGGCGGGGTCTGTGCGAGGCACCGGGACACCCTCCCTATCCTGGGGCACCCACCACGTGCTCTTCTCCCCCCTTGCTCCCTGTTTCCAGTCCCACTGAGGGTGTTTGGTCCTTGACACCGTTGTTTTCCCCCCCCATTGCCAGAAATCTGCCTGCTGACGCGGGGCCGGCG
>NW_009929291.1:0-10115 GCF_000696875.1 Nestor notabilis
GTGCCAGGGCCTCACTATCCTCACAGTAAAGGATTTCATCCTAGTATCTAATCTAAATTTCCCCTTTTTCAGCGTAAAGCTGTTACCCCTTGTCCTATCATTACTTGCCCTTATAAAAATTACTATAAATTATTGTATGAATTACTATAAAAATACATGCTTGTAAATGTTTTATACAACTTGTGTATGGGGATGTACAATTGAATTACTGTTATTCTTTACAAACTACTAATGAGACACCAGTATGCACAAATGCTGAAGTGAAATCAGCCAGTATGCATTCCGTCACTAATGATGCATTCATGGAAGGTAACTTCTTCACAAGAATGAATTATTTCTTAGATGCTAATAAGAGGAGGAGGAATATAATACTTTTACAGTAATAGCTTTGAGTAACATTGTTCAGAGAAGAAAAATCAACTAGAAACATTAACATTTTCAGATACGGAAGAAGTTGTTATTGCCCAATATTACCTTAAGATCTGTAGATGTTTTCTCTTTGGGTATGTCTAGATAGTCAGTCTTTGGTATTTTGGGCAAAAGCTTCTCACTGTTTAAAAACACAAAGCTTTTTTTTATTTTTTATATATATATATAAACAAACTATTTCTCTTAAATTCCTATTTATTGTTCATGATATCATGCTTGACCAATCTGGTAGCTGCCCTGCAGTGAGATGACTAGCTCAGGGGATGAGGGGATAGCAGTGGATGTTGTTTATCTCAACTTTAGCAAGCCTATCCACTGACTCCCATAACACCTTCACAGACAAGCTGATGAAGAATGGATTAGGTAAGTGGACAGTGAAGGTGGGCTGACATACGGCTGAACTGCCAGGCTCAAAGGGTTGTAATCAGCCGTGTAAACTCCTGCTGCAGGCCAGCTACTGGTGCTGTACCCTAGGGAGCAGAGCCCTTTAACATCGTCATTAATGATCTGGGTGATGAGAGCATGTATTGTCAGCAGGTTTGCAGATGATACAGAAATCAAGAGGAGTGGCTGATGCACCATCTTCTGCTGTTGGCCTGTCCAGGTCCTTCTGAATAGCCAAGAGCCATGAAGATGAGTAAAGGGTTGGAGCATGTATTGTACAGAGAGAGGCTGGGAGACTTGGGATTGTTCGGCATGGGGAAGTGAAGGCTCCTGGAAGATACTGTCCCTGTGTATAAATACCTCATGTGAGGGTGAGAAGACAGAGCCAGACTTCTCAGTGCTGCCAAGTGACAGGACAGGAGGCAGTGGCCACTAATTTAAATACAGAAAATCCCATTTAAGCATAAGAAAAAGCTGTTTTACTGTGAGGGTGATGAAACACTGGAACCGGTTGTCCAGAGACTATATAGAGTCTCCATCCATGGAGATATTCAAAACCCAAATAGACGTGGTTCTGAGCAGCCTGCTTTTGCTGACCCTGCTTTGAGCAGAGGGGTTGGAGCAGATGGCCTCCAGAGGTTCCTACCAACCTCAGTGATTCTGTGAAAAACGTAGAGGCACAATGCTACTGACAGCTCTTTGCAGAGCTGCGAAAGATGTGTATGCATCTGAGTGTGCAGCTCTGGCAGCAGGGTTTGCAGCAAGTGAAGTGCATTGCAGTTCAGTAAAGGGAGATCATGACACCAGAACAGCACATCAGCAGTTTTTAAAGTAGCCAATTAGAAAGATTTCTTCAGAACAAATTGTAATTATTTCTTCCTGTAACTGGGATGACTGAAGCTGGGGAGGTTGTTCAGCACTGACCTCTGCTACCCTTCTCTTCATGGTAGCTGTGTGCTCTGTACTTGTATCACATAGTTGAATGGGCACTTGGAGGTATAAGTTTTAACTCCTTCCAGATAGATGCTAATTTGACATATCCATTCTTGTATGTAAGGGGATTCAGTCATAACAAGCTTCTGCCGAGTAAGGGAATGTGTGTGCATGATCTTTTCAGTGCACAAAAATAACGTATTATCACCTTCACTGTACCAAAGATGCTCCTGTGTAGTATATGTGTAGTATAGTAAGTCTAAGTTTGGCTTAATGATTTGCACTCTTGCCGTATTACTGTCAAATAATAGGCAAAGGCACTGACTTTAACTGAAATACTTGGCAGAGGCTCTTTCTGCTTATCCTTTTTCTGTTCCTTGTTTTACAAGTAAAGCCCTGCAACTCCTTAAAAACATCTCTTTGATGACTTTGGAGTGTGTAAGCAGTGTCACGAGTGTAACCTATCAACTTGCATAACTACCACAATACGTAGTAATAAGGATTCCTCTGCAGAATGCTGAGCTTTTCAGCAGTAATTTCTTTGTCTCAGAGATAATTGTTTTGTTATTCCAGCTATTACTGCATTGAAACACGAACATCTTTTTTTCTCACACAGGCTTCAGAAGGAAAAAAAGAAGAGAGTAAAGGATTGTTTTATAAAGCCCTTCAAAACTGTCCTTGGGCAAAGGTAAGCACAGGAAAAACATAAACCTGTCATCATACTGTAATTCTTGAAGTTCTGTATTTGGAAAAGAAAAAGATAAAAGTTAGGCAGTAGTAGTTGTTGTCATGAGTTACGTGCAAATGAGAGGAGAGGTTTCGGAAGAGGTACTGTAAGATTTTCTGCAAATAAGAGATGCATCCAAACTGGAAACAAACACAGTGGTCAGTGCTGTTTGCATTTCAGAACAGAAAGGTGTTGTGTTGCATGAGGCAGGGAGATAATTCCTCTCTGTATGAAGTGATCATGTCTTTCAGACCATGTTACGTTGTGAGCATGGTAGTAACAGAAATATATAGGCAAATAAACTTACATTTAGTGCTTAGTGTCAGTAACTGTTCAGGAGCACATGCGGCTCCTCAGGTAATGTCTGTGCATGCTGCAAATGCTCCAGCACCTCTTGTCCTACAGTGTATCTTTTGGAGTGAAATTATTTAGTAAGACTTGGAAAAGACTTGATTAAACAGCTATGTTGGTGTCACTGCAGAAGCTCCAATTCTGTTGGTATTATTTTAAAGAAGCATATGCAGCAGAGGGGGTGGTGCTGATCTCTCTCCGGTGACCAGTGATAAGACATGAGGAAATGGAATGAAGCTGTAGCAGGGGAAGTTCAGATGGGTAATTAGGAAAAGGTTCTTCACTGAGAGGGTGGTTGGTCACTGGAACAGCTTCCCAGGGAGGTGGTCATGGCACCAAGCCTGTCAGAGTTCAAGAAGCATCTGGATGATGTTCTTAAGTCATATGGCTTAGTGTTAGGTAGTCCTGCAAGGAGCATGGATCCTTATGGCTCCCTTTGAGCTTGAGATATTACATGATGCTATGAGATTTCTGATGTTCTTGCTATGGAGTCATTTGTGTGTCTGTGTGCTTCTTTATTCTATGTTTCTTGTGATAGAAAGATGCATAGAAAATGTTTTCATCGTCTTCCTAGGTGCTCTATATGGATGCAGTGGAATACTTCCCTGATGACCTGCAGGAGACACTTGACCTAATGACTGAAAAAGAACTGAGAGTGCGGCTGCCTATGGAAGAGCTGGATCTGCTGTTAGAGGTTTAAAAGAGGACTGCAGATGAGCAGAGAAAGTACAGAAGCTACTTCCAAAACAACAGTTGGACCTTTCTCTTCAAACAGGAACTCTGTTGGGACTGGGTACTATGTTGGGTTTGTTTTTTTTTTTTCCTTAAGGTTTTTTGTTGGCCTTTTTTTGGTAGGTTGGTTTGCTTTGGTTTTTTTTTTTAAGCTTTTATAAAAATTGCCGTGCGAATGGAGTTCCATTGGCTGCAAGTATTCTGGAGTCAAGTACTGCATTTTGCCCACAGAAATGCATCCATTTCTCTGAAGTATCGCTGGCTCTTACAGAAGGATACCCTCATATAAATAGCCTCCTGCTGAGCGTTGCCCACATTTTTGTTCTATTGTTTGAAATTACATTCCCTAGAGTTCAGCAGAGAAGCAGTACATGCCAACTATGGTTTGGTGAGCAGCACAGGAAATAAACATCTGCCAAATGGATGCTCCACTGTCCTCCAGTTGGCAGGCTTCAGTAGTTTTGTTCAGCTTGGTATGTGCGTGTGTGTGTATATAACTAGAGTCAAACAGCCATTACATCTGTATATAAACTGTGAGTACAGACTGAATCTTTGCTTGAGCACGCACCTATTTTGGGCTTGTATGTTTTGACAGATGACCCTTTTAATATGAATATTTATGAAAAATATACCTGAGTATTTGAAAAATCAAAAGGAACTGCAGTTATTTTTATTTCTTAATTTAATAGAACTGTGATTGTATTAAAACTGAAATTGTATCCATAATGCACCTCTAAGCAGCTCACTTTTAAACAAGTTTTTGTAACTGATTAGTCACTTTTGACCCAAATACAGGCAATCATCATAAGAGAAGTAGAGGTCTAGTCTGTAATTAATCCTCACCAAAGGTGGCAAAGTAGTCAAAACATGATTGTTTAATTGATAGCTTCTATTCCAGGAGTCTTTAGGCAAGCTCCTAGAGAAGTAATATGAAATAGAGTTAATTTAAAGATATGGTTAAACCATGATACTTACGTATTTGTTTTGTAAGACTGACTCTGCTGAAATACGTACCAGGCTGTTTAACATCCCTGCTCTTGAGACCCAAACACTCATAAACTGGATCTTCAACTGAAAAGAGGGCACCTGCAGTCACCGCATACCCAGCAGTGTTTGAGGCTTTTCGGGAGAAAGCTAACCATCACTAACAGCACTTACAGCCATTGGGATCATCCAGCTAGTGAGGCTTGGCTACATGGAAAACTGTGGCTGGACAAAGCCATACAACCTGTGGGTCAGGTTTGCCTGTAGCACCACAATACAAGATATGTTTTAGTTAAAGCTGCAATACAGTTATTTATTTCCAAAATTATTTTAAATATTACAGGGAATACATGGAATTCTAAGTGGCATTACAGTGCTTCCTGAGAGCCTTGTACCACTGCTGTGGTTGCAAGTGATGCTGGGTTTGCTATAGAAGTAACTGATTAGCCTGTGTCAAAAAAAAGCACCCCATATTTTTAAAATCCATGCTGCTTTCAGGAATTCAGAGCCCCTGAACGGGAGTTGGGAGTCACTCTGCGCGCTGGTTGTGTGTGTGGTTTTGCTATCCCATCAAAGTGGAATGCCATTTCCTGTAGAGACCTGGAAGGGACATGGGGAGGGGGCAGGCTCAGTTGTGCTTCTGCTTGTGTTCCTCTTCAAAGCTATGGAAACACAGAGCAGCCCAAGTCGGGATGGACCTTGGAAGATCATCTGGTGCAACCTTTAGGGGGACAGGGAGCCTAGGTGAGAAGATCTAGCACCCTGCCCAACTGCATCATGGAAACTGCAGTGATGGAGGCAGGAATGACTGGTTTCAGACACTTTCCTGTACATCCCTTCCCCAGCCCTTCCCTTTGTACAGCTTCAAACTGTGCAGCACTGGTGCTGCCCCTTCACTTGGGGCACTTGGAGGCTGCTCACTTCCTGGAGCAAGTCCTGCCTTGTAATTGAAACCCCAGTGGCTTTACCTGCCCTCACAGGGTAAGGGAGTTCACTGCTCACTCGCTCCCGATCTTTATTACCTTTGCCTTGATCTTTGTGACTCAAGTTCAAAAATGTTGGAGGAAGTGGCAGAAGTTAAATTCTGGTCTAAAAGGTAACAATTTTCCAGTGTGTTTCTTCCTCAGTTACTGGTGTGGCAGACAGCGTATCAAGACACAGTTCTTGGTTTAGCTTAATGCATTGCAGCTCCTTCAGTTGAACCAAGTGCTTTGCAGTTGTTGCTTCCAGTCAGCATTAACAGCCATGTCTCAAATAAAAAGCCTTGCTCGGCACATGTCTGAGCTCCTCAGCCCCTGTAGCGATAATGAGATCAACTGCCATGATTAGAAAGTGCTAAAACATGGCTGGCTCTCTGTGACCTTTCCAAGGAGACAGATCTCCTAAGGTTTGTAAGAATGGGTAATAAAACTCTGCTTGTTGTTTTTCTATCTATCTCCAGATGAAAACCAACTCTATTTCAGGGTTCCTGTCATCTGGGTTCAAGACTCCATTCATCTCTAGGGATTGTTTTTAACAATGAACCACGTAATTTTTACACAGAAACCCAGAATCTCTTGGCCTTGGTGCTGGCATTGTTGCTGCAGTACTGGCAGTTACCAAAGGGATTGCTGCATGTGCAACCCCTGGTGTCTGTTACTGGGCAGCATTTGCTCCCACAGAACGTTTCCAGAACAAAGACTGGGTGTTGCTTGGCTGTGTTCTGTGTATGGAACTTTACATAAACCTTAAGAGTCAACAGCTGGCAATTAATTACTTGGAACTTCACAAAAGTGCACTACAGAGAGTACTTCATAAGCAGTATGTGCATTGCCACCACCTAGCAAAATAGAAATCCAGCTCCTGTGGGGATGGAGCTGCAGCCAGGGGTTTGTTTAGAGGGCCAAAATTAATTTTAAGGTTATGCTGCAGAACACCATGTATGTGACTTGTGAATTTCTCTCTGCAGGGTGAAACAGAGCACCTCGAGACCTGGGTTGGTCAGCACCTTGGCCTTAGCAGTACCTGCATCTTACTGTGGACAGTTCTACTACTAGGCTGCAGAACCTCCTACTGTCTTATAGTTCCATTTGGAGACCTCTAACTCAGAGTGGAGAAAATACGTTTGTAACTGTGATCCTTTTGGGGAAAAAAAAAAAAATGAACTGTGTAATATGGCCAACCCAAACCTGTTCATATCTTCAAGAATACTAATGCATGCCAACCTTGCTTTCCTGTAAGCACAAGTGCTAAAGAGAGCTGGTACTTCTAAAGCATATCTGAATGTTTTTAATTAATTTTTATGTATATATGACATAGGACACTGAGAAGGGACTTCAGGCCTAGTTCCTTGGCCCCTAAGAAGAGATACAGAATAGTAATTAAAACTTTAAGAACAGCAGCAATTAGCAGTTGTAAAAGACTGGTGCCTCAAAATGATTGCAAGGTGGGGCCCTTGCCTGCACAGTGTGGTGTGGAGCACTTACATGGCACCGGCACTTCAAGTCTTTCTTACAAAAGCAACAGCCAGTGCCCTGTGAAGAGCAGGTCTTTGTTTCCCAGTAAAACATTTATTTGAATTGAACTGCTTTGGTGGCAGTCTTACACTGACTGAAAACCCCCACCGGCACTTACTTACCCTCTTCACGAATGACAATTAGCCAGACTGGTTTTACATCATAGACATGAACTGTCATCAACACAGAAGGAGTTCTTGGGAGAGACAGGTGACTTAAAGATACAGTCCCTCAGGGGTTCCCTCCTGCTTCTTATAGAGAACGTTCTCTTTAGACTTCTTGAAATCTTCATTTGTTACTTTCATTCGCCGTTCCCTCAGCGCCATCAGTCCAGCTTCTGTGCAAATAGCCTGCAACAGAGAGCAAGAGTAAATCACCATCCCTGCACAGCACGTCCCACCTCAGAGGGCAGCAGAAGCAGCACCTCCACGCTGCTCTGAGTGACTCCAGCAGAAGGGAAGAGTGTTAACAAAACTTGCATTCCGGTGTTTGATACTGTTCAGTAGCACTGAAGCACATAAAACACTGGATAAAGCCAGAAAAGCACATCCTCCTGTGGGCAGAGTAATGCTGCTGTGTCAGAAAAGCACCTTCATAACCATGCTACTTCCGTCCTGTGAGGACATGCACCTCTTGGGTAACAGCAAACTGCATTATCCTTCTGCGTGAGCTGAGAGTAATGCCAGGTGCGGTACACCTCTGGCTCCAGCTACTTCAGAAAAGCAGACTACTTACATCAGAACCTGCTTAATCTACAGCTGCATTTTTAGCTGCTTGCAACTGAACCTATAAGCACAGGATGAGAAGCAGTTTTAAGTAATATTTAAATATCTTGCATCTTTGTGCAAGACTCCTTATTCCCCTTCTAATTTCTACTTTTAAAATGTCATATTTTAACAGGTAACAGGTATGCACTACTCTCAACACAAACTACCTCATCATTATAGGTTTGACAAATTCCCCACATGTAAAGCCAAGTGCATGGCACTCATAAAAGGTATTTTAAAGCCACCCAACTGTTCCCCAGCAACAGAGCCACAGGTCATTAGAGGACAGTTTCAAGTTAGTTTTTGAATGCAGTAAGAATGATATCCAGTTTGTAAGTATAAACAATGGTCATGTACACTGACCTTAATATCTGCACCACTGAGATCATCTTTTGCCATAATCAGCTCATCCAAAGTCACATCATCTGCCAATGTCATCCTGCTTGTGTGAATCTGAAAGATTCGTTTCTTGGTCTTCTCATCAGGTAGGGGGAACTCTATTTTCCTGTCGATACGTCCTGTGCAAAAGGAAAGCTTAGTCTTAGGTTTTTTTTGCACACAGCTACTGGGAAGAGCACAGGAGGAACATCTCAAGGTGGGGCTGACAGCAACTGTTCCTTCACACCACAATCAATCATATCGTAGCATAGAAAGTGAGATCAGACTGTTGGCCATGAGCAGGAAGCTACAGGAGCTGACAGATGCCATGCTGCTGAAAAACCCTGTGTCACTGCAAGTAACAGACACCTTGCCTGGGAAATGCAAACACCCATCCCACATGTGTCATAGTACAGGAAAGGATTAATCAAATACTAGAGTTTTGTAATCAGTTTCATTCTACTCTGAGACGACATTTAGCTCTGAAGTTCATTTTTCTGCCACATTCACATACCCAAAGTAAAACACTGTGGCAGCTTCCTCTCCCTATGTAACCAACATCCTAAAAACCACCCCCCCAGACAAAAAAAAACAAACCCCCAACTGATGGCAGCAGGTTTTGCCTGACGAGCTGTGCTGCGATCCCTTGCCAGATGTTTCCTCTGTGTCAGCAGGGTCTTTGGATGTTCTGGTACCCATTGTTCCAGTTTAATGAGCAATCTTTTTAAAGACATTTTCCATCTCTGGATCATTCGTGGTATTCAGTTTTACAGCATCTTCTCTAAGGGGTTGATGGCATCACGTATAATACCCCAGGAGATCCTACACAACAGCATATCTGTCAGCTGCTAGACATGCCCAGGCTGCTCACGGGATGGTTGTAATTTAAATGCCCAACAGGTGTAGGAAGTTTCCTTCCAACAAGTTTTAGATCGTCTCAGCTTGTCTTTTAATACTGATATAACAGTATTCTGCTCTGTGCTCTAACAGCCCTGGCTTTGATTTGGAACAGTGTGGTGACAAAACCAGACTTCTCTGAAAACCACAAACACACTTCAGCAACTCCATACTGCGGAGGTTTGTCTAAACCCCGTGGGCCTGCAGTCCAGTGAGTGCTCAGAGCAGTTTTTTGACATGTTCATCTTAAATTACCTTTGCTCTCTACCTTGCCTCTATTACCTTAGGAGTATCTTCACAATCTCTTCAATACTTTGGATTTACTTGAGGACCCGTAGGCAAGGCTTAGCTTACTCCCTTCATCTCTGTGTTGCTTTCTACCTTCTGATCGAATAGACCCCAGACGTGTTATGTTTCTGTACATTTTTAGTGGCCATTTCAAAATACTCCATGTGCCTCTTCAAGCTCTTGGCTCAACATTGCTCAACATGCAATACATATGTCAAAATAATGCATTACTTGTCCCCTGAATGACAGCAGCAGGCCAGGTCGGTACAGAAGCAGACCAGCTTCCTGGCATCAAAATCCAGGCCTAAGTTCTGACCTGAACGGTGCTGCCCCACCTCCCCCAGCTGCTGAAGGCAGGAATGAAATGCTGCTGCTGCACCACAGCTTGCCCAAACCGTGACTTAAAATAGGTGTGCCATCTGCATACAAAAGGAGCAACATTCAAATTGGTCTTGCATATGTAAAAGAAATTAACATGTTTCTTCTCTTCCAAAGGTTTTTCTCGCATTTGGAAACTTGTGAATGGGTTGTGATTTTAACAGACATGAGATGGTGAATACAGACAACCCAGTAACTGGCATTCTTTTCACCAGCCCATGTATGACAAGTCCTTTCACAAGAGAAGTGACTTCCCACAGCAGGAAGTCTCTTACCTGGCCTAATTAAAGCTGGATCCAGTGTTTCTATTCTGTTTGTAGCCATGATAACTTTAACATCCCCCCGAGAGTCGAACCCATCCAACTGGTTCAG
>NW_009929291.1:10146-15823 GCF_000696875.1 Nestor notabilis
TTGTCCGCTGGATCTCTCTCTCACCACCTGAATTTGAATCATACCTACAACAGAACAAGAGAGTCAAAAAAAGCACTCAGCAAACTTAAGAACACACTTCACATAACTGCCACAAACACACCAACAGAACAGTGTGTGGTGCTTTGCTGGGGATTTTCAACTCCCATAATAATTATTTTTTTTGAAATTTAATGTTCAGCCACAGAAAACACAAAGCACCTTTTCAAAATCATACTGTGCCATTAAGGTATGAAAAGAGACACTGAACTACTCTTGTAGCTGGGGAAAGTAACAGCAATCCTGTGAAGGAAATCTGTCCTTTTCCCAACAAAATTAACAAATTATAATCAAATAAGAAAAAGGAAACCCCCCTCATTATTAAAGGCACATGCATCCACTTCATAGAAAATACACCTTGTCACACTTTTTTCCTTAGAAAATACACCTTACACACACAGTTGTGACTGTGCACCCTTTAGCCCTGCTGGTCTCAATCCTGGTTTAACCCTGCTCTTCCCGAAGCACAGGTACCAGTGACCACAGTTCTCCACTTCGTAGCTCAGCTGCTTCATTTTGCTAGTACCAGACTAGGAAATCTGCACCCAAAACAGCTCAGCCATATTCAGCAACGGTTTGAAGCAACATAAAGGTTACGAAGAATTGCACGTTACACACTTCACCATCAGTCCAGTCCTTTCTACATACTACATGGGGCAGAAGCCGCCTTAGGCTGGAGCTTCAGGCTAGTAGCTGTGTAGCAATATATATGAGCACCTTGTCATTTATTTAAAAACATCCGACTACTTAAAAGACTACTTGTATTTGACAGTTCCAACCAACCTATGGAATTTTCAAAGTAATACTACTAAGATACAGGCTGAACAGTTTAGTGTGGCACAACCAGTGCTTCTCCATGCCATCACACTCTGCAGCTTACTATGTAATACTTTAAGAACGTAAGTATTTAGCCACCTACGTGGGATGCAAATGGGAAATGGATACACTCTGCATGAAGGACGCTGCTTTACTGTCGAATCAGTGAAGCTGATTACTGCATTTGGCCTTAGAAGATACTCTATGAGGTACAGAGTCTCCCTCTGCCTAAGACGCTGTGTCATAGAGATGCTAACAGGTAGCTAGAGAGCAGGGGCTAAGCCTCTGGTCATTTCTATTTAATATGAAAAGGCTGTGATATATGTTAATTTCAGAGAAGTTATTTGAAGTTTCACTTGTTAAAAATGCTTACATCAGAAAGGTTATTACATGAATGGTAGCAGAGCTAAGAAACTGAGTATCAATATGGTTGCAAAATAAGTGTTTCTAGTAAACCGTTTATTGTTCCTGGCAACACTGTGTGTGAAGCTAGAGCTGGAATACTGTACCTCTTTGTGCCAATGGCATCAATTTCATCAATGAAGACAATGGATGGGGCATGCTCTTCAGCCACACGGAACAGCTCACGCACAAGCTTCGGACCGTCACCCAAGTATTTCTGTATAAGTTCTGAACCAACCACTCGCAGGAAGGTTGCTGAAGTCTGGTTGGCCACTGCTTTGGCTAGTAAAGTTTTACCTAGGTTTGGATGGGAAGAGATACTGTAGTTAGTCGGGTTGGGGGTAGGGGGGGGAGGTGCTTTAACAAAACAGTCACGTGAAATTCATGACAGACTTGGCAGTGCTTTAATACTAACCAAGCACAATTTATTTCACTTGTGTTAGCGCAGCAGAGCTGTTACTGTGCTGCAAGATACCTGTGCCAGGCGGGCCATACAGAATGACTCCCTTCGGTGGCTTTATACCCATCTCTTCATAGTATTCCGGGTGGGTGAGAGGAAGCTCCACAGACTCCTGCAGCACAAGAAAAACAGTGAGTGAATGCTCTGCACAGTTCTGTGGGGATCTCGAGAACAGCATTAATAAAAGCAATGAAAGCAAAAAGAACTTAACTGATTTCAAGCCAGACCTTGAAAAGCCTGTCTCTCTACTGCCTTCAGTTCTAAGGCAGACAACTGCTCTATCTGAACAGTCTTCCTATTGGTCCCAGCTGACATGGGGAAGAGAAGTAGTGAGTGTTCCCCTTCTTCCAGCACTGAATCTAGAACCCTGGAATCCCTGAATCCCTAGTGCTCACGAAGGACTCCTTATGAAAGGATGCCTTCCACCATGAGTTACCAGACTGCAGATCTCATCAGGGATTTTGAAAACATGTAAATCAAAGCAAAACGGTTGAGTTTTACGAGGGTTCAGATAGAGATCTGTTGGTAGGGAAAAAAACACACATAAAAACAAACACAACACCAAACACCAGAACCAAACACAACCCTCCACAACCAACAAATGCAAACACACAACAAGCCACAAGCCCCTACCCCCTAAATACTCAGATTGCACAGCACCCGACAGTCGAAACCACCTCTGCAATTCTTACAATTTAACTTCCATCTTGCAACAATCAGTAACTTTGTATGTTGCAAAACAATAGTTTTGCAGAAGTTATTGCAGAGATCTTATGAGCTAAAGGCTCTACAGGTTTCCCAGCAACTATGTAAGGTTTCTGTGCGCATGGTCTGTGGATGGTTATACTCTTCCCTTAGAGACTTAGGCCCATGAGCCTTCCTAGGAAAACCAAATGAAGAAAGGCTTTACAGCAAGATACAAGAGAACACTGAGTGAGCAGCAGTTGGCCCTGTGGTGACACAAGCTCCCAGCACAGCAGGTACATCAGTAGCTTGCTGAACAATGCAGATCAGTACAATTGAGTACCTTGATTTCTTGAATCTGGTTGTCAAGGCCACCAATGTCAGCGTATGTTTCTTGAGGAGCCTTCTCTACTTTCATCACAGTAACTAAAGGGTCTGTGTCATCCATCAGGACACCGATCACAGCATGAACCTAATTCAAGCATAACAGTTGTCAAAGCAAGCAAGTGCTGTTAATATAAACCTAATCCCAACGCCCATCTATTTAGATGCATGAAATAAACAGCATCAGCTCTCCCGTGATTCTCAGAAAAAGAGACCGGTTAAAAACAGTACAAGAACTTGCGCTTCTTTTTATAAAACCAGCTCACCTTATGATTTAGCAAGACAGAGCAGCCTGGCTCCAGGAGATCCTTGTCCACAAAGGACAGAATACTGACGTAGTGTTCTGACCCTACTGATGTGGACACGATAGCATGGTTGTCATCAATGATCTCCTCCAAGGTACCCACGGACATCGGTGTTCCCCTCAGATCATCTACTTTTGATCTTTCTTCCTGTTGCCAAGAAGAACCCAAGAAACAACTCAAGAACACAGGCAAAAACATTCTTGTACAGCACTGGCTCAACAGTTCACACTGAACAGAACTGGTTCTTCCTATGGTTGATTTGCTGCCTGAGAAGGAAGGTGTAACAGCAGAGGCCAGTAACGAAATCCACCTCTGTTTTAGTCCTGTTCTACAAACATTACTATATGGATGTGCACAGCTAGAATATTTTTTCTGTCTCTGCTGATGGCTATCTGGGAGCTGCACTTTGACAGACCACTAAGAAACAAAACACCACTGTGGCCTCATCTGTAGTAACCAATACTTGGACTAAAACCATTAAATTACTCCTGTTTTCTGGACAGTAACTGAGATTTAACACAGAATTGTAACATCCATAGTATGTTTGTACTGCCTTACACACTCATGGCATTTTATTTCCACTGCTTTTGCATGAAGTAGTTCACATTAGAGCACTTACGTTAGACGTAACAGTTAACTCAAGCCTCACCTCTTGTTTTTCTTCCAAAGGTTTCATCTGTTCTTGATTTCTGATAAATTCTTCCTCCATTAAGAGGTAATCTTTAATTCTCTCCAATTTCAACAATTTGAGTCTGCACTGTGTGTGAGGAGTCACTGCAATCCAGGTGGAATCACAATATTTTAGATCAGGTTTGACATATTACGAGTTATTCACTAATTCATTACCAGAAACTCTGCTTTATTTTCTGCCAATAACTTCTATGTGAGCAGCAGCCACTACTTTACTTGTCCCACTGTAATCCTACATAAAAACCTCCATCTTTAAAGATAATGTTTCCCCTGCATTTCTCCTCATTTCAATTTCTCTCTCTGTCTTATTCAGGAATTCTTGGGCTGCATCTTGCATAACAATAATTTACTTCTAACTAACATAGAAGCACAAAATAAGATCACATTTGGCCTTCTGTTACTCCCCTGGTGACCAACACCCAGCCAGCTCAAGGGAATAGGACAGCTCTGCACCTCTCAAAGGCGACTGTCCATAGCACTGCTGGGGCAGACAGGACACTTACCCAGGGGGAGTTTGCTGGCAGCATCTGGTCCCTTTGTTTTCTTCTTCTTTTTCCCCACTCTGGTTGGAACTGGAGGTTCATATTTCTTCTTCTTATCCTTATTCATTTAAAAAAAAAAAAAAAGAAATCCATGAAAAAAGAAATTGGGATATTAACAACAAAAAATACACACAGATATTAGGTGCACAGACTGAGAGTGGTCAATTGAAGTGAATGGATACATAACAAAACTGTCTCCTTTATGATACACAGCAAGAAGACCAAAAGAAATATTCTTATTCTTTAGAAAAGTTAAAAAATGTCTTCTCCTGCTTATTTTACATTCTTATTTTCCATTTAGTAACAAATTTAGATTTCTGCCAACTTTCAGTGAATGCAGAACATGGGAGACTAAAGCCCGAAGGAAATCACAACCAAAACTCAGGCACAGAAGGATAAGGCAAAACACTGAATCTGAACATTTCTGCTGCCTTTCAATCCACAGGTAATGCACATTCAATCAGCCAGCTCAGACACAGATTCTCATGTGCACTGAACTTCCACCTTCAAATGAAACCAGAAAGATCTCTAATGGTCCACAACACCAAGTACAGACCTTATGCAGATGCCAGCATGATGTCGTTTTCAAACCAAAGCCAGTGGCTTGACAGCTTGAAGGCAACTTGTCTTTCCTAACCCTGACAGATTTATAGTTTATTTTAACAAATATGTAAACTAGTGTTAAATAACTTCAGTTTTCTGTTACAGTTAATCCCCTTTTCTATTTTTGAACAGCAACCTGTTTTCTCCATTGTGCGCCCAGAAGAGAGAAGGCATTCCATCAAAGCCAACAAGAGCAGGACTTTGTGCAGTTGAGTATAAAACCAAAAAAAGAATTGCAAGTTGTATAATAAAGCCTACCGCAGCCACTCTCTGTAGTAACACACCCTTAGTTCATCCTGTAAGTAAAAGCCTTTGTGGTGGTTTCAGTTACCTTGTCATCCTTCTTACCCCCACCAGGGCCGTGTCCACCGCTCTGACTTTGACCCTAAGAAAAATCAAACCAACAGACAACATAAGCACACTTCTGTGAACTGTGAAACCCATGGGCAGTTCCAGGTAAAGAGATGACATCACTGGATTCCTCTGATCTAAACCAAGTACTAATACATTCCAATTAATTGCCAAAAGTCAGTGTATAACGAGAAGTGTGGATGTATGAGGCAGGAAGGCCACGTTCAGTGTTATGTTTCTGACTCGTACAGCACTGCACTATCGTGGTGCATCGTGGGTTTAGCTCATTCCGCGCCAGTGTAAACTCACGAGTAGCGCAAACCACAGATCTCCCCTTGGCTCTCCCAGCATCTCCCGCGAGCAGAGCGGGCCGGCATCGCTGC